>NW_015151194.1:64893-118879 GCF_000732505.1 Cyprinodon variegatus
CAAACACCATGAGAAAAGATAGACGCAGGTTTTGGGAACAGGAAGCTCAATTTACTTTATAAGTATAATAACTTTTTAAGTCCTCTTTTGTATCTTTATGTTTTAGAAAATGTTCATATTTTTGTTGTTAGGTCACTTAGAGTGAAATCTAAGGTGCTTACATTTATTTTTCGGTCTGTTTTTCTTCTTTGTAATAGCATTTTTTTCCCCCACAGGACAGTTTTAATTTAAACTGCATAAATCTGTTTGATAATGTGCAGTTTTCAATTATAAGAGTTTGTGTTTAGTGTGATGCAAAAAAAAACAAAAAAAATTATCAAATTTTCTAAATGTTTATTAGTTTATTATTCAATCACTCAGTGTTACGCAGCAGTTTATGCATACTTGGACCAATTTTTTTGGTCTATTTTTAGTGTTACACCGATGCCATATTTTGGTCCCGATATCGATACCCGATACCTGGCTGTGCATTATTGGCCGATACAGATACCATCTGTTAGAAATTGATGTGTGTGTATATATGAAGAACCGCAGACTACTTGGATGTAAAATAATCGCCATCATGGCTTCATGTCAAGCTGCTGCCTTCCTTTGCGAAACAGGAAAAAGACTAAAACAAAGTGAATCCAGTAGAACTTTTTATTGCCTACCTGGAATGAATGACAATAGTTGAAGAAACTTTTGGCTCTAAACGGTATCAGTGCCCTATTTGTTAGTAGTCGCCGATACCGATGCCACCATTTTAATGCAGTATCGGCGCTCTGTCCGTTACTGATATCAGTATTGGTGCAACAGTATTTTTATGAGGTTGAATTATTGTTTTTTTTTCGTGTGTATGTTTAAGTTCATTATGCATTTGTTTTCATCAGTGCTTCAGCAAAACAATAAAAAAATTAAAGGAAGCCTAAAGGAAGGCAATAAAACAATAGCAGTGAAGACATTTCTGTTTTATTTTATGTAAATTAACTTACATTAAAAAGATGTTATCACATGTAATCCCATAAAACAGGACATGATGTAATATGATCAGCTTGGTGTTATTTAGCGTCTCATAGGGAAAACTGAAAACACATCCTGCCCTTCTGCTCAGGCGCCCTGATGCACGAGCTGTCCAACGACGGAGCACGGCGTCAGTTCGAGTGTTACCTGGAGGAGATGGTGCTGCCGCTGATGGTCGCCAGCGCCCAGAGCGGCGAGAGGGAATGCCACGTGGTGGTTCTGACCGACGACGACGTGGTGGACTGGGACGAGGAGTACCCGCCACAGATGGGAGAGGAGTACTCACAAAGTAAGATGTTGTTTTACCAAGAGAGGTCCTGCTTTGATTACATGATCGGAAAATGAAAGAAGCGATACCGGGAGGCTGTTTAGATACTCGGCTACATTAATATCATTTCCAGCTGTCACACATCTGCAGACCAACATCGTCCTTCCCAAAGGAAAGAACAATTTATCTCTGAACGGCTGCTGCCTTTAACGTCAAACTCACTTCATCAAAGGCTGTTTTAATGATTTCCATCTCTTTTAATGAGTTTGACCATTTTTTTCTGACAAAATTTTAAAAGAAAACAGATAAATTAATTTTTTTATTTAATATGTACTTTATAAAGCTGGTTTCTAAAGCTGCCAGTTAATGAAACATGATTAAAGTTGTAGGGAATTTTATATTAAAATGTCAAATCATTCTGGCTTAAACATAAATGTACTCTTTATCAGACAAAAAGGAAGTTTTCCCCCCCAACGGCCAAAAAAGCAAGCCTAATGGGAAGAAATGCCCTTGAAGCAAAGAATCCGAGCAAACAACCGGTTTTTCTTTAGATAGGAAACTGAACCAACCTGACTGGATGATCTGGTGAACTGGAAAGCACCATGACATGATTCGGAAATAAACTGAATTGAATTAGAGTCCTATCAGATTCGTCAGACACTATGGGAAAAGATAGATGCAGGTTTTTGGAACAGGAAGCTCAATTTTCCGTAGCATTTGTTCATTTAGCCTGGCTTGTTGCAAACTAAAATAAAATGAGTAACACTGTTAAAGACATAGAGCCACAAAACAATAGTTTACAAAGACGGAGCCTCTTCCAGTAATCACCACTAATGTGTTTGACATTGATAATCACAGTCAAATCTCAAAATTCTGCTTGATTAATGTTTTTATCTCCATTTTTAACAGTCATCTACAGCACCAAGCTCTATCGCTTCTTCAAATACATCGAGAACAGAGACGTCGCTAAATCAGTGCTGAAGGACAGAGGACTGAAAAAGATCCGTCTGGGAATAGAAGGTAATTTACTCTTTAAGAGGGAAAAATATTCTGAAATCCTTTGATTGTTTAAATATTATATTTGTTCAACAAATGTAACAAACAAAAAAAAAAACTCTTAGAATTCTTAGAATAAAAAGAAACGAACAAGACAAATAGCTTTTTTTGGCCAGTAGGCAGACAGGAAAGGGGGTATGAGAGAGGAGAGGGGGAGAGACATGTGGCAAAGGACCACAGGCCGGATTCGAACCCGGGTCAGCCGCGTCGAGGACTGAAGGGCAGGTTATCCTCCCGCCACAGTGTGTCGCAGTGAGCTGGACTCAGACATTTTTGATGTATGCCAAATATTGAAGTATGGTCTGCGTGTTATTCCACGCCAACGCAAGAGAGACAATCAGGAACTAGCTGTGGGTCTAGATACGACCGAGGTGGTGAGGAAGTGGGGGGCAAGTTTGTGCGACAACGGAGGGACATGAGGGTGAAAAGAGCGGGATCCTGGTTGAAAAAGGGTCCCAGCGTTGTCGGCCATCTCCCTCTTCTAGCTGGTCCATCTTCACGAGTCGTTTTCTGCAATGGCGGTCATACGAACAAAACAAGCCGGTAAGGAACCACACAGGAAATGCACAGTGTAGAGAGGATGGAGATTGGACCAATCAGAGGCCTCCTGTCTGCGGTCACTAACAATTTTGGAGAGGTGTCTGGGGGCGAGGACGCCTCTGCGTTCACTGCGACACACACAGACGACCTGGTTTGGAAGTATAAATCAGCCTTAAGGCCTCTGAACATGTGTTGTGTGCGCTAACCACTGAACCAGCGAAGCGCGCCCTGAGAAATCCCATTTTGAACTTAAATCACAGAAACATTCGCAGGAAAACATCCAGAAGAATAAATCAACCAGGATAGCAAAGACCTTAATGAAGAGAATTGATTTGCTCTCCTTCAAAAAGGTTTGGCTGATCTATCTGCATCGTAACGAGTCATGGCGGCGTTTTCTCTGGACTGTTGCTGTGATTAATCAAAAAGCTGCAGTTGATTTAACTTTGCTTCATTCCTCCCCAGGTTACCCGACATATAAGGAGAAGGTGAAGCGACGTCCAGGAGGTCGCCCAGAGGTCATCTACAACTACGTCCAACGCCCCTTCATCCGCATGTCCTGGGAGAAGGAGGAAGGAAAGAGCCGCCATGTGGACTTCCAGTGCGTCAAGTCCAAGTCCACCACCAACCTGGCCGCAGCTGCAGCCGATATCCCCCAGGACCAGCTGGTGGTCATGCACCCTCCAAATCCACAGGTGGATGAGCTGGACACCCTCCCCCCTCTGCCAGGTGCTAACGAACTCCACCAGCCGATAATCGGGCCGGCGCCAGATAACCACCCAGGAGCTCAGCCTTCGCAGCCCTACGACGGCCCAAACCAGCAGGAGAACCAGAACCAGGGTCCTCGCAGCCACCAGCAGCCACACGGCAGCAGCAGCCACTGTCAGACGACGTACCACTACGATCCGGACCCCGACACCCCGTCCCCCTCAGCATGACTCAGCGCCTACGTCACAGAGAGAAAAGAAAGCAAAACCAGACTATCCTGACTGCCAAGCACACAGTCTGACTTTTCAAAATAAAAGCACCTCTGTACAATGTGAACGCTCCCATTCCTCTTCTTCCTCCTGAGGCAAACCACCAGTCTGCCTTCTGCTGCGACACATCACAACCGAAGAAGAGCTTCGAAGCACATCAGCAGCCGTTGGTTTTATTTATCCGACCAAATCAGCCGCAGAGTTAAGAGCGCAGATTACGGTTTGACATTTCATTGGAGCGAGTGTGACTCGGACTGATTGGTCGATTTGTTTTCAGTGCCTCGTTATAGTTGGATATTAGCTGTGAAGATAATTCCCCCCCGATATATTTAAAAGCCTTTATAAAAAACCAGTTTTACACAGAGAATTCACCCCGTTTACTGATTTATCGTCACTGATGTGAGCACACAAGATGTCAGAAAAGATGAACTGTTTTTTTAAATAAACTCTATTCACAAGTTTCTGGTTTCTTTTCTGTTGAAATCTTTCTTTGTAGCTGAGCTCAGAGTGGATTATAATATATAAAAAAGGAATGTTCCTCATTACCAGCTTTATATTGGACTCCAGCAGGGCTGCCCTCTGTCATCGGTCCTGTTCAGAACCTTTATGGATCTATAGGAATAGCCGGAGGGGTTTGGTTTGAGGAGCAGTGGCTCTGCCCTCCTGCCAAACCTGCAGCGGGCACCGGGCCGCTTCCCTGCTGAGATAAGAATCAGCTCCAAGTGTGACGCCTTGGTGCGTTACCAAGAAAATGTGGCCTGTCCCTTTCAGGTTGGGGGACAGTTCTGCCTCAAGTTCAGATATCTTAGACTTAGATTTATTTTGTATACACAAGTGTAAACTAAATTAATTTTCGTTTAGAACAGCTCTATAGTCAATTTCATTTTTTAAAGTGCAGCCTTGATAAGGTCAGCAGCAGTTGTTGTTGAGCTGCTACTACTGCCTCCAGCTCCTGAAGCGCTCGCTTCTCCTGGTTCAGGGGAGGAAGAGGACGATGATGACGATGCTGTGAGGGTGTTGCAGCAGTGATGCCATCGGCAGCTTTAGCAGCGACCGGCGATGCTGGAGGAGGTGTAGAAGCCAGAGGAGCCGGCTGGGGATGTTTCAACATTTGGCAGGGAAGCATCTAGAGTGCTCTCCTCATTTTCACCTGCAGAGGGCAGCGCTTCCCCTCTAGATGCTGAAGATTTCCTGGGAACAGTCTCAGAGGAGCCTCCATTCACACAGAGCTCTTTGTTCCCATCTGCGTGGTACAGCATCAGCCCCCCCAGGCCAACAGCGCCGTACAGTACTGCTGGATGCAGCAAAGACCCCGTCAGAATGATGGTGCAGCAGTTACATATCTCCTTTTTTAAAGAGGGTTCAAGTCAGAGATTTTCCATTTTGTTTTCCAATGATTGGAGGTTGCAGAGCAGAACTGCCTTGGAGCGCCGCCATGGTAACAAATCTTAGAGTCCTGTTAATGAGTGAGGGGAGACTGGTCTATCGATAGTCAGCCCACACCTATGGTCATCATGACAGAAACGAGATCCCCGACACAAGCGACCGAAATGAACTTTCCCTGCATGGAGGCTGGGCTCTCCCTTACAGATAGGGTGAAGAGCTCCGTCATCATGGAGAGGCTCCAAGTAGAGCTGCTGCTCCTCCACACCGAAAGGAGACGGCTGAGGTGGCTTTCTGCCTACAGCTATTAACACCTACATTTGCTTAAAAGAAAAAAATGAGTTTCTGCAACATTTAATCCCTTTGGCATTAATAAAATAGTTTTAATTTGAATGAGTCTCCCATCATGCAGAAGACTGACTAGAACAGCATCAGCTGTACCTGAGAGGCTGCATGTTTTATTTATTTATTTATATATATATATATATATATATATATGTTTTTATTACTGGAAGAATGGGTGAATGGTCAAAAGATCAATATGCACAGATGACTGAGGGTAGATGGATGAAGGACAAAAGGAAAGGTGGAGAGATTGCTGGGCTGGAATATAAGCAGAGGGATGGATGAACAGATGGACATTTAGACAATTGGATAGGAAAAGGTTAACCTGAGAACAGCCAGATGCATGTCTGGCTCCGCCTAGCTCCAGTGGAGCTAGGCGGAGCCAGACATGCATCTGGGCTGTTGTCAGGTTAAGGAAAAGGTACCGATTCATAGATTTCTTTACTCTGGTAAATCCCTGAATTTTTTATTTTTTTCCCCCCAAACAGCAGGAGCTCGGAAACTCGACATTTCATTTTGAAGTTCTAGTACAAATTCTTGGACTCATTCAAGTAATTTCCTGTTAAGGTTTGAATTTTATACTTGAAAATGGATCAAACTGCATCCTGAACCAAAGATCTCATATTAAAACATGTTAAAAAGTTCTTAAGACAAAAAAACTAACTAAAAAAAGAAAGAAACTAAAGTACTTGTGGCCTGATGAGCAGCTGACATTCAAAAACCTCTAAACCACAGCCTTTTTTCTCATTTTGCTGATGAACATAAATATTTAAGCAATATAAAGTCAGAATTTAATAAGGGAGAGATAAAAGAAATGCTAAAGAACTGAGGAGCAAAGCAGCCACAGAAGTGGAAATTTTTAAATGAATTATACATGAAGAGCTTCCACTGAGCCCTTAATTATTTAATGCATCAGTTCAAAGTGTTCGCTCAGGCTTTAAATAACTTTCTGAACCATAAAATGAGGCATAAAAAAAGGCCATTAGATCATTATTTAGTGTTTACCTCCCAGCATCTTCTGCTGACCTCCATTCAGCTGAAGAAAGACCATGTTTTCCTAGAGGAGGCAGATCTTCCTGCGCTGCATGGCAACGTCATTTAAAAATAAAAGCAGGCGCTCCGATTGGCCGAAAGAGGCCATCAGGTACAAACCAAACAAAAAATATCTAAAAAAATAAAAATAAAAAATGACAATCCTGCTATGACAGAAACAATTTTTATTTTAAAAATAGTTCACTGCTGATACATACAACACACTCATCATACTCATATATATATTTGCATAAAGTACACTCTTAACATGATAATATTTAAAGATTTGATACATTATCATCAGATGGGGGGGGGGGGGGGTATATAAAAAAAGGGAAACACTTTTTTTTTTTTTTGTAGTGTCGTGTAGAAACGCTGAATCAGAAACAAGTGGAACAGAAACGGACCTCGCCAGCTGAGCTCTGATTGGAGGAGGAAGAAAAGTTGATCAAATAAAATAAAATAAAAAACGGCCAAAGTTTCAGAGGGGTGTCAAAACTTTCTGCCTGTGTGGAAAGAACACTTCAATTTCAGCTGGGAATCTGGATTATGTTTAGTCAGAGGTTAAAAAGGTGTAACGCTACTTTTAGGGTGAAATGATTCTATAATTATTTAAATTGGATTGCATTAGAGAATTACACCTGAAGATGGTTTTCTTTTAAAGGTTTTAATTTAACTTTTGTCACTTTGATTTCCTGTCACTGCTTTTAATGTGACTCAATCAACTTTTCAGCACTGAACTGCTCTCCTGATAAGAGTTGCAATAATTTATCGGTAAAGAATATGAAAAATAAACTACTGGGTGATTTATAAGAGCAGCTGTTTTTAACTTCCTGCATTTATGCTCCTTAAATGTTAAACTATCAATTTTTATTTATTTGTAGTAAAAGTATCAACTTAAATCAGGAAAACAGATTAGCTAAAATCTCATAACTGATATTTCCGTTTATTTTAAACCGTTTTAAACAATCAAACTCCTGATCGAAGCAAAATAACCGAGCCATATTTTATATTCTTTTTTTTTTATATTACTACTAATTTCACGGTTTTCTATTGTAATATAGAGAGGCTTTTTTTTTACATTATTGGTGAAAGCAAAAAAAAAAACAAAGTGAAATTTGAAGAAAAAAAACTAATTTGTAAATTAAAGTTTGGAAAAATAAAAGAACGAAAAATTAAAGCATTTTAATAAAAAAATTGGTTTTGAGAGCAACTTCGCTTTTTTCCTCAAATGTATTTTTCATATATTATATTGCATATGTATATTGTTTTGTTGCAGATTTAAAAAAAAATACATATCTGCAAAAAAATAATATATTTTTTTTTAGCTTGAAAAGAAACAAATTTGAAAATACAAAATCTGATGAAAAAAATAACATTAAAAAAACATTTGAAAGAGAAACATTTTAAAACAAACTATGAGAAAATGCATAGTTACTCTTAAAACTTTTTTTCTTATTAAAACTAAGTTTTATTTCTAAATTGCATTTTTTTGTAATCTCTTAAAAAACAAAAAAAAAACCTTTAGCTCAAAATAATGAAACAAAATTCATTCCATATTTATGGAAATTTGGGGTAAAATTCTGGTTTTCACATTTTCCTGTTAATAATCATGTATTCCTATTCAGACCCCTTTACTCTGACACCCTAAAATAACGCTGAACTGTTCCACTGAACTTTGGAAAAAGGAAAGTAACCGTAGCAACAGCAAAGCCACCGAGACATGAGCCGGACAAGGAGAGCTTCCATCAGAGGAGCAGCCAAGTCACTCTGGAGGAGCTGCAGAGCTTCACAGGTGGGAGATTCTGTCTACAGGTCATCTATGTGATCCACATCCAAAAAAATGCTTTTTTTAAAAGAAAGCCCAGAGCTGCTGTTCAGCCATGAGCCATGCAGGGCGTAGAGTAAACATGTGGAACATACTGCTCCTTCCAAATGAGACCAAAATGAGACTGAGATGTAGAACATCGCCCTGAAAGACATTCTCTACAGTGAAATATGGCGGTGGCTGCATCATGCTGAGGGAACGCCTTTTTTCAGGAGGTAGAATCGAGCAGGTGAAATTATCAGGATAGAAAATGGGAAATAATTGAAGGAAACCTGTGAGGCTTCAAAAAGCTTGAATCTTTAAAGCTGGTAGAGCAAACATCAGCAGACAAACTACAGACTCATCAGGCCTGAAATGAATCCTTCAGTTAGTTTTTCTCTCACTTCTGAATCATGAGCTACTGTGTTTTGATCTCTTATATAAAATGCCTGTTAAATACTTTTAAGTTTGTACCAAGAAGCAAACGAAATTTAGAAAAAGCTAGAGGGGTATGACGGAGTTTTCAAGGCACTGTTCTGTTACAGTAGAAGTCGTCTTCTTTGCCCTCCAGAGTGTTTAAACAGATGCTTAGTGTATTTAGTGCTCTACTAAAACAATGAAATATTCAAAATAAAACAACATTTTCTCCTGTTCAATGTTTTTTTCTAAATAAGCTAAATTTATTTGCAGGATCCAATTGTTTCTTTCCACACAGGCAAAGATGGAGATGCCCAGACCTCCTCTAAACAAAACAAAAAGCCCCATCGCTCTTGATCTGGCGAGATGCTGAGGTTCAAACGTTCATCATGACAGAGCAGAAAGTTATTCAGAGGATCACCTCCGTCTCACAGAGGTTGGTTTGAATGAACAGCTTAGTGCAGCCACAGCAGTCTGCTTTTTAGCTGGAGATCATTTGATCAAATTTAAAACATTCTAGTGTTTCTTTTTTTATATATATACATATCCAGAAACTAATTATCGTTTCGGCAGTTAAGTTATAAATGAGCTGTGAGCTAAAATAAAACATGAAGGTCTGAGGACCTGTCCTACTTGATCCATCCCAACAGAATAGAAGTTACTCTCCACCAGCCTGAAGTGCTTCTTAAGAGTAGATAAAGTAGAGGCAGTGAAGAAGAGCTCTTAGAGATTTGAAAATACAAACGTATGAAACATCCCGGAGAAGCTTTTAAGAGTCGGATTCTTTGCTGCAGCAGCTTGAAGGGCCTCCAATTGAGGAATCCTGTTAAAGTCTGAGAGCAACATGGAAAATCAGGCAGATTAGCTACTTTGGGTTTAAGATCACTTTTCTTTTTTTCCCCGTTTTATTTTATTTCTAATGCATTGTAGGAGTTTTAGTCTGTGAGGCAGACACCCTGTCTAACTTTAAGGCTAGGCTTCAAACTTTCCTTTTGATAATGCTTATAGTAAGAATGGATCAGGTTATCTCTATAGTTATGCTGCTATAGCCTTCGACTGCTGGAGGACATGGAGACCCCTTTTCATCATATTTCTATTCTCCCATTCTGCAGTAATTTAGTTCCACCCATACCCTTTAGTTTTCTTGTTTTTCTCATCACAGCAGCTTTGTCCTGATTCTGTTTAGTCTGGAGAGAAACATCAGTTTGGCTGCCGCCATCAACAGCTTCCATTACTGATAACAGAGTTAGGTCTGTTTTTCAGTATTTAGTCCTGTTCCTCTCATAGACATAGCTATGGGCTCAGCTTTGACTGTGACTAACTGGATGTGTTCTCTTTCATCCTTTTGGGTATGGTTATCGACTCTGTGATCGTCAGCTTAACCATTTCCTTCCTAAACAGAATTAAATAGTAAAAGGAACCCAGATCTGGTTCTGTTTTGGAGCTTCCCTTCTACAATCCGAAAACAATAGGTGACGGGTTTCCCTAAAAAATGAGCTTTTACCGATTGATCAGATGAATTTGACTGAGCTGAAATATGAGGCGCCACACCTTGAATGGATGAAATTGACAGATTTTATAGAAGATCTGACTGAATTCAGTAAAACAGGATCTGAATGAACCCTGCCTTAACAGACGTGGGGTAAATGGTGCTATAATAATAAACAGCTTTTAATCCAAATTAACTAGTTTCCTTTTGCTCCATTAAAGGATGGTATCTAGATTACAGGTTGGAGTTGGAGCAGTAAAGAGACGCAGGTCTGCATTGGAATTGACTTTAATTACAAGATGCTCAAAGGTTCTTTTTTCCCTCAATGACGACAAAACATTGAAAAAAGTTTATGATATGAAAACGACCGAAGCCAAGAGCAGCTTTTAGGAGAAGCTCATCAATAGGAGGACGCTGCAGCCTTCAAATTGTTTTATATCGACGGTTTTTGATCCAGTCCAAATTTTTTTTTTGTTTTAAATTCTGTTCGTGACGCCAAAGCTGCCATTTTCGCAAAGCTTTGTAGACTTAAAAATAAACATTAAATGGGCTGATTTCCACCTCGATCTGGACCTGATGGGACCTCTACTGAACATATATAGAGTTTGCTCCATGTGAAGCACTGCAGGCTGCTTTGGGATGAATTCAGTTTCTATGTCAAACTGAATGCAGGATAGATGGAAAGAAAAGCTTTACGGTTTTAATCGGAGAAATTGGCAGAAAAGATTTTTTTGAAGATTTTGATAATATCGACTTAAACTAAAGTACACCTTTGAAAAAAAAAAGGAAAAATGCTTTCTGTAATCTTCAAAGCGAACCATCAAAACGGTTTATTTTTGCTTCCAGCTGGCTGAGATGAAACGGTGTCCTTATGTTGGGGGAGGGGGGGTCCTGGACGTGAACCCTCAGAGGGCGTTTAGACGTCCGCAGCATGGTGCACAAGTTGCACAACAGAATTCAGTCCTTCAACCCGTCAGAAGTCCAGGGTTGGTTGGTGTTTTTGTTAGGTGGGGGAGGGGGGGTCCCAGAGCCACTGCTGGACAGGAGTCAGTGAAGCAACATGGACATGTTAGCACCACATTTCTGTAACGTTTGCTTCCGGGGCCGCGGTCTGAGAGGCCGTCGCTCACGGCGTGACGAGGCGCTCCATCTGCTGGCAACCGACACTGGAAAAATGAAGCGTCATTTGGTGCAGGAGCTATCAACGCCACATAGTTTGTCTCCATGAGAACCAGGCCCACCTACAAGGAATGATGAATCAAAGAGTAGGAGAGTGGAAGTCTAAAGCGGATACGTCTTTCCTGGGAATAAAAAAATCTTCAGTATTTACAAACTCAAAATACTCTTTTCAAGACGCCATTTTTTTCAGTGTAGTTGTGCACAGATTGCAAAAAAAAAAAAAAAAACTTGAGATCCAAGGGAGAAAAAAAAAAACAAAAGAAAAAAAATAAAACAGGATGACCAAACTCTCCATCAGTGGCTCTAGATCTTCCCTTCCAGATGCCTCACAAAGGCCAGGGCAGGTCACTGAAGTCGACGGGGCCGCCCAGCCCGGCGTCGGCCTCTAACAGAGACATGATGACCGCCATGGCGGCTTCATCGTTGCTGGGGCTGCTGGAACCCGGCTCGTCCATAATGTCTATGCCCAGGTGGGAGTTATCGCCTAAACAAAGAAAGGATTCATAAGAAAAGGATGCATCTGTGTGATGCTGAAGTATACGGAGGGCCAAACGCGCCTTAAAATATATAAATGTCTGATACATTACAATACATTTACAATGAAATTATTATTTATATTTATCTAAAGTATGATTCAAATATTAAATGTACAATTTAATAATAGAAATATTCATGAAATAAGACCCAAATGGAGTGAAGTAATTCTCCATATTTTAATGGAGTGACCAGCCTGTTTTATTGTTATTTTTGGGAGCCACTGGGTTTAAAGCATGTTTTTTTGCGGGACTCACTCATGATGGATTGGTTGGAGTACGGGTAGCCCACAGAATCGGGTCCAGGAAGGATCCCCGAGCTCGGCAGCTCCGGTGTCCCACCGTTCTGAATCTGCAAAGGAAGCACAGAGGAGGTTTTCTCAGTCTAAAGCAGAAACAGGACAGGAGGCTCCTGGGAGCGAAGCCTGAATCCCATGTTCACGGATTACTTGATTGTCAGTTTTTGTTCGATAGAAGCTGGTTAATAGCTACAGACACATCAGCGAGTAAAGTGGGCTCAGTTTATAGGACGGAAAAAAGGTTTTGCAGGGAAATAACTTAAGCAGAATGAGTTATCTGTATCATTTTTGAACCCCTACAATAAAATCCAATCAGTTTTTTTTTTAGGAGCGAAGCTGACTTGGATGTAGACTGAAGGTAAATAAACGTTTATTCAATAAATATGACATTTCTTAGTTATTTTTGCTTTCAAATTTGCAATAAAACTAACACAAAAAGGTTTTTTCTATCAAACGGGTGAAAAAACTCACATGCAAGAGGCCCAATATTTGTACAATATAGTGTAACCAGGATTTTATTATTATACAGATGATCACAAAAATATTAAAAACTCAAATGTTTATGATTTGCAATGTGATTGGCTGCTTTTCAGGAAATCCCGCACCTCGAGAAAAGACTGTCAGTTTCTCAGTTCACTAGAAGGCGAGTACGGATGCGTCCTCACCAGGTCTGTGTTTGAGAAGAACACAGGAAGGTCTGGACTCTGTGAGAGAACCGGAGCACGCAGCATAAATATGGGTCAACTGGATCAGATGCGTACTTGTGACGTCACCACATGCCCAGCTCCTGTTATTAATTCTCTAGATAATAATAGATTATTACTTTTTTCATTTTGTGGGGGAGTAATAGTTAACAAAGTGAGATAAACACAAATAAACATTTTGCAAAATAAAAAAATAAAAAAATGGCCATCAAAGTCAGCGTTCCTTCACACACAGCTATGCCCAGAGAGGGCCGCTGCAGACGGGTTAACGTTAGCCGTTAGCCTCAGAGGTCCACTGGTTGCCACTGTCCTCTCAACACAAAACATTTTTTTTAAATTATGCATTAAATCAGTAAATGGGCCATATAGTGATGCTTAATAAGTATAACATTTTCACCCCAAATGATCTTAAAACGTACTTTTATTGAACAACAGCAAAAGAAAAGAGAACTTTTAACTTTCAGTGGCGCGCTCTATTGAAAGCTGCTGCTGCTGCAGTGCATGCTGGGACAGCTGTCAATTTCCGCAATGGACAAGTCTGCTCCGATGCATGCTGGGTAAAGAGGGAGGGGCGAGAACAACATCCGGGGACTTTGTTCATTCTCTCTGGAACAGTATTAGGACTGAGGCTGATGACGTTTCACTAGCACACGGGAACACACACAAGTACACATATTAGGAAACTGTCACTGTTTTCTTTCTTGTTGCGGCTAAAGGTTACGTTAGCAAAGCATCTTCAGGCTAATATCCTGACTTCATATCCAGCATCCATTCCTGTCATCAACTGAAAACGGAACGGAGAAAAAAACATTGCTTAACAGTCGCTGAAAACTGATTAGAAATGTAAATGCAAAAGCCTCACTTTCCTCAATATATAGATTTTTTACTTATTGACCAGCATGAAGATGCTTTGCTAACACTACCAGCCATAACCAGGAAGTAAACAGTACTGTCTCAAGAGGCGGGATGTCCTGAAAAGTAGCCAATCACAGGAAGGTGCTTTCTTAGGTTGGCTCCACCCTCAATGCTTGTGATATAGTGGAAGCTTGATGGTATTGATTCTACACCCATAAAATATTCAAAATGCGCGTGGGAAGTACTTTATATTTGCGTGTTTTAAATAAAATGACTTGTATCGGCATTTATTATATGTAGGAACTTTTGGCAGAATTCTGACTCCATAAATAATTATGAGCTGAAAATCTTTTAGTTCTGTATAAAATACTTTAAATATGATATTTGCATAAAAAACAAACTAAAATCAGTAATTAAGTTAAACCTGTACAACGTATAATTACATGTTGCATATATGAAATAAAACCTTCTTAGTCTGTAAATATGTCCTATCCAGAAGGCCTCATCATATCGTTTTACCTGTTTCTAACCCTGTAATAAAATAACCACATAAAGCACTATTTGCCTTCAAATTAAACAATAGATCAGCAAAATAGTGCTTGGTTTCAGCTGTAGCACAAACATTTTGGTCACTGAGGTAACTGCTAAAAAGGTGGAGAGGAGGCAGAAATGATGTTTGTGCAGTTTGGCTTCACCTTCTTGCCCCCTGGTGAGCAGGTGTCCGGTGGAGGGGTGCTGGTTATGTTCAGAGGGCTGGAACCACAGCTGGAGGGGGAGGAGCCTCGAATCCTGGAAGACAGACGGACACGTTCAGAGCTCCTGAGATCAAATACACCTCCAGGCATCACTAATCGCAGCTCTGTCCACGTGAAAAAGACTAAAGTACACATCTGACAAACACATCAAATGTCGCTTGGGTCTGAGAAGAACAATAGAAACATCTGTACATCTTCACCTTTGTTCACACATATGGACAGTCCATCAAACACACATATAAGCTACATTTAATCACAATGATCAGAACTTCCTCAGCTTTAAATTAATAGGAGGCTGTGCATGTTTTCAGTGACCGCTCCAGAGGAGCCAATCGTTGGAGATGGGTTCACTGAGTTCATCCAGTCTAGAACATATGCAGACTCTTCCTTTACCTTATGTTAGTTTTTTTTGTGTGTGTGGTATGGGATGATTCAGTTCAGACTGCGTGAAATCCTGCTCACAATTTTCCACAGATGCCTCCCCCGCTGCCAGCTCCAACAGAAGGCCTTTATTAGCCGCTAAATCACACCTTGGCCTCACGTAACGATGCGAGCGCTACAAAGCGGGCCGCAGTGATTTTCCATCACAGGAACTTCAGGTTTATCCCGTCTCAGAAGGCAAAGAGCCGATCTGCTGCCTCACCTCTGAATCTCCATCACTTCCTCCGCTATCATGCGGCCGATCTTCCCCGCTCCCGCTCTAGTGCCACCAGGGATGCCAGGGACAGTTTGCAGAGCTCGCCTCCCGCCGCCTGCCAAGCCACAGCAAACGTCATTTATACAGAGAGGTAACATATGGGCTCACAGAGGAGGGCTCACTCTAATGTTTTCCATCAATTTACCCTCTGAGGTCAGAACGCTGTCCATACTCTGTGGGGAAGCAGCAGACTGAGGGTAATCTGATCCTTCCATTATGTGACACCTGGAGAGGAAAACGCAAACGGAAAAATGAGCCATTTTCTACAGCCTGACGTTGATCACTCATCCTGTACAGATACTCACGATACGACGGTGTTCGTAGAGACGATGTACTCCACCTCCTTGGTCCAAGGGTTCATAAAGCTGAACCATCTGCTCCTCAACGTTATAAAGGAGCCATCTTTGATTTTGAATTTGTAACAGTTGGTGTTGATCTTTTCTCTCATCTGCAGGACTAAGAAGAAAAAAAAAACAAAACACAATCATCCTACCGCTGCCTTCCTTCATTTTTCTTTATGGTTTTAGTTAACCTTTGGGCGATACCTTGTCTGTGACATTCTGCTAGGTGGCTGATGTCATCCTGATGGAAATACTCATAGAAGGAGGTTCCAAGCAGCTCTTGGGGAAGGTAGGTGAGGATAGCTGTTGCTCTGGAGACAGAAATCCCAGCAGATTTATCAACTTTTTATATCAACTTTGACTTTTAAAAAGCTGAATATTCCAAGTCTCTAAAAGGCTATTTTTGGCCCCCAAAAGAAAATATTGTTGAACATCCTTATTTGATCATTAAGACTAAACGCAGTAAGGTATCCACCACTGGGTGTTTGTACAAAAACAGCCACAACAGTTCAGTTATTCCCCTTTTTAACCCGTTTTGTAACCCCTTTTATGACTAACTTCAGGGTGGGACTACGGCGCCTCTTAATCATCGCCGTATGTGTTGTGAAATGACAGATGGGGCGAGGTTGGCAGAAGTCATCCTGCTTCTCTAACGTCCCTGATTGGCCCCACCAGGCCTGTTGGGGCTAAGCCAGCTCCACAAGCCTTGATTATATCAGTACATCATTGAGCATTACCTGCAAACTCATACTAGAAGAAAAATATATGCTTAGTTTGACCTTTCTGGGCTCCTATAGAAAAATTATATTAGGACAACAACTCTAAATGTAAGAGATATTCTTGAGTGGATCATGTATTTATCTTAACTTATCTTAACTTATTATAACTTAAAGGTATAGGGGTGGATTTTAGAGAAATGTTTGAGAAGACTCGCCCTCTCTACTTAAAAAAAAAAAGCCCATTTCTCCGCGTGCACACTCAAGCTTACTTTCCAAAAGAAGATTTGCAATTTTTCCACTATGTCAGACTCATCCCTGGCAAGTGAAAATGGGGACGAGCACGTAGGAAGGGCTTACGTAAACACATCACCAGAATGATTGACAATTAGGACGACCACTTATTTAGATGATCCACTGAGAAAAAGAAAATCCACCACTATACCTTTAAAAATCAAAGTTTAGGAGTTTTGGAAATAAAAAATAACCAGGAGAAAATGAGAGTCTGTTAGCTTTTACCAGATGGAGACAATTAATAAGGAGCAGGTGAGCAGGTATCATAACAGACAAGGAGGTTCCAGACTTTCTACTGGACAGGTAACTTAACTAAACATAACAGGGATGTTGATTTTGGCTTTATGTTAGAGAGACGGCTAGTTTGTCTGTTAGCAGTCATCAGCAGCTGTTATTCTTCACAGTCGTCAGACCAGCAGGCCTTTCTGTACGTTTTACTCGTTTCATCATTCATTTTAGCTGGTTTGAAAGAATAGACCAAACCAGATTTTGATGACTTTATAACCTGAGCTGCAGCGTTTTAACTCCTTTCAGAGCAAATGCGTTTTCAGCATCAACGGCTTCTGCTTCACATGCAAAGTCCATGTTAGAAACACATCAAAACGCTGCATCGCACGCCTCGTTCATATACGTCTGGCATTAAGCGCCTCCAGAACAGTGAAGCACTGTCGACAGGCTGCAGCCATTTCCCAAATCCCTTGTTTTCCAGTCACGTTTTGTTGAAATTTGCCTTTTCCCTTACCAGACACCCCAAGTTCCAAAAACTCCTGCTTATTAGAAAAACAAAAAAAAAACACTATGTCACATAGTCTAAAATCCGCAATAATTTATCCAGCTCGCAGACATCGTGAACAACTATCGGTACCAGGGAGACTCCCAGAACTTCCGGGAGTCTTGGAATGTCTACCATATTCTAGCTTTTTCTCCGCCTCGAGCTCGTTTTCCTAACATACGGATTTACGTTCAACTGTAAGCAGCTCTGTGCAAACAAGCATGAACTAGTTATATCGGAAATAATATATAAGACTAAATTATTTTTATAAACCTTTTTATTTTAAATAGAGCATTTTTAATGCACCTGTAATCACATTTCATGAATTTTAATGCCAATGAATGCCTTAATTTAAAAAATAACAATTTAATGACTTTTAATGATTTTTAATGACTCGCGGAAACCCTGAAAATGACAACTTAGTTTGCCTAAGTCAGTTGAAATGCTTTTTTTTATTATTTTTTTTTTTAAGTCTCCCCTAATTCTCACCTCTGGTCGACGAAGACAAACTTGCCGTCGATGGCGTGTCGGGAGACGTACTCTGTGGGCTTCACCCTGATGTCTGCCGGGCTGGGCTGGGCGACGATGTGGGGATGTAGGCGGCCGATGGCCACCAGGCAGCTCAGGTTGCAGCCCTCGTTGTCCGGCTCGTTGTCTTCGTCCAGCCCCATCTTGGTGGGGGGCCAGCTCTTTAGATACCCTGTGCTGTGGATGGTGCAGAAGCTCTTCCGGTCAGCTGACGGGAGAAACAAAATAAAAATAAAGACTCAACGCTTTGCCAAGGGGATGAAAAAAATATATATGTACAACTGACCGAAGCTGAAAACAGAAGCTTTAATTCAGATTTGAAATCAGGATAAAATGGTGACAGAATACATCATAAAAATGCCTCAAACACGTGATCACCACTAAGCAAAATAAAAATGGAAAACCTTGTTTTAAGTGGTTAAGTCTTCTACTAATTCAAGTGATTTTTAGCAGAATTTCCCAAAAATCATATCAAAATACAAATGTTTCAGTTTTAATTTATATAAACAAAACAATTATTTGCTTATTTTAAAACTCAAAGGTGAATAACAAATATCTGTATCTAATAATCAGTGTTCTTAATATTATTAGCAATCATTTTTCATGACAGGATTAAGCTCCATGATTATAACTTTACATATCTCAGTCAAGCTAAACGTCCGTTGATGATTTCAACAGGATCTACAGATGAAACCCGACCAACTCTCACTATGGTTAAGTTCATGACGGGAGCTTTCTGGCAACCCGTGTAAAGCAGAACAAAAGCAGGAGGGCAATTAAATATTTAGCAAAATGCTAAAAATATAAACTACAGTGGCTTCGTGCAAAGTGCTGCGTGACTTTGCTTTAAGGGGGTGCAAATGCCTACTGAATTTAACAATGCTTCACCAAATCCCACCAACGACTAAGCTGGGTCACATCAACCATCTGCATGACTCATCCGTCCTCCAGCCTCCGCAGCTCACAGGGAAAACCCTCCGACAATGTAAGAAAGACTTTAAAATACAGCTGAAACAATCAATCGGATTAATCCATTATTGAAATAATTTACTAATTTAGTAATCAAATAATAATTAACAAATATATAGACTCTAAAACAAGCCATTAGCTGAAAGAGCAAACCTTCTGAGGAGTAAATGAACCGAAATTGTAAAAAAAAACCAAAAAGTTTGTTATACGTTTTAGCCTCAGCTACTTTAAATTCTCTTTTTGTCATCTGATTATTAATCAATTTACAAAATAATGGTTAGCTGAAGCTTTAGTTTGCATTAATCCGGAAAAATGCCAGCTGAGGAAACGAGATTATATGAACTAAATTTGACTCAAAAAATGATGAAGTTCTTCTTTAACATGGTAGAACATTTAAGCAACTGTAGTTTCTGAAAAACAAGATTGCTGCAAAACAAAGGAGTCATTCAGGATTCAGGAAACCTTTTCCAACAACCTGGGTCCTGCACAGGAGCATTTAAAGACTGTTTCTGCTGTTTTTACTGAAGTCTGATATAAAACATCCCAAATGACTCGGCAAGAAAGTAAAAAAGTTCAAATTCAGGAGAGAACCTTTAAATCCAGAGATTAGATGCTCTTTCTATGAATGAGGTTATCTCTCTGTTTCTGTAAATATGTGAAACTAAATATTGTGCGCGCTGCTGTGACTTCGTGAGCTACTGTTGCATTGTGGGGAATGTAGTGTTGGTGCGGCTGTGTTGCATGCACCAACAATACATTTCCAGGGGAAAAGATTATATTTATTCATATTTTTTAGTTGAATGGAATACAACTGCTTTGATTGCAAATGCAAATTTGAATTTTTTTATTTTACTATTTAAAAGCGGTGCTCACTAGGATCATAGAGCAGCACAGTGATGCATTTTTGCTTTATAATACATGCACTTTCTTTTATGTATTTATCTTAAGTTTATCAATATAATAAAAGTTTATTAATAATATTGATATTAATATAAAAAAAAAAACCAATGCGTTAGGTCTTGGTTCAAAAGGCTATGTTTATTTCAATGTTTTAATAAACATTTAACCAGGCTGGCCATCGGCTTGTAGCAAATTTTTTAAATCTTTGACATCCCTGCCCTACCATATTGACATTTTCGATGTTTGAGCAAGTGCTTGTTGCTACGATACATCTTTGCTCAGCAGCTTCGCTCATTGTAAACCAACCAATCAGCACGCAGCTCCTCTAAATATTCATGATCAAACCATAAAAGGAAGAAAACCTGTTGTTTCATTCTAGGGCTTTTAACCAGGCTGCATTAGGGTTCATAGAACAGCAGATGTGCCATTTACAGCCCAACATATGTTACACACCTTATTCAGAGACCTGAAGGACCACATACCCTATAGAATCATTCTATGACCCCTTTAAGCACTCATCTGGACGTCATTCACCTTCTTTCGGTTAGAGGCTAAAAGATTTACAGTCGGTTCTTACTTGACACACCAGGATATTTTACTAAGGGAGTGCAAAATGATTCAAACTCGGGAGAATATTAACCTACAATGATATCCGTGTGTTAGAATGGGCTGGCCAAAGTCCAAAACCANCCAATCAGTTTCTAAATCTGCACAGCTGGAATCCCTACAAGACTTGAAGCTATAAGATGCTAATTGTCTCCTCACTATTCAGGTGATTTTAAAAAAAATGCATGATTGTAACGTAGTTTCTATTTAGGTTTCCTAGATTACACCAAACCAAGCTTAGTGCTAGTAATATCCCAACATGTTAGAGTTATAACGAATGCGAGAAACATTGCAAAGGACAATAGTCATGATTTTTGAGGGCAGTGACTGTTCTATAAATACACCATAGGTAGGAGATGTATCCAAGTGAGCAGACATCCTTGGTTTTATAATAGAAACGCAGATTTGCCAACTGAGCTGTGATTCCTTTTTAGAATGAAAGAGAAACTAAAGGCAGAAAGCAACAAGAAAATAAAAGGTTTTCCTTTGTGACAAAAACTACATCTTATGTATGAGAGATGAACATTTGAAAGTGTAAAGAGAACCGTGTCAATCATTGGTATAAAACAAAGAGAAAATCATTCAGGCTGCAGAAAAAAAGCTGCAGCTGCTGCAAGAGAGAAACAAATTCAAAGTGATTTTTTTTTTTCTTCCAGCCATTGGTACCTTTCTTTTTGGAGCAGGTGGAAGGAAAGTCTTTATCTTCTACTTTGACAGAAGGCCTGTTGCACTTCATCCTGCAGAAAAACGACCGCCTGGCTCCAGAACAGAGCCGAGAGGGACCAGGAGTGATGTCCGTCTTCACGGGAAGACCGGCTGAAAATACAAAGCAATTCATGTTACAACAGCTTTTAAAAATAGAATGTTACCGATTTCCCACAAATAACCATTTCTACCCCTTCAGTGTAATTAAATGATCCTTCTAGTTCTGGAAAAGGACAGGAAAAAAAACTCAAAAATGTCAACAGGCAGATAAAATTTTGGTGAAATAAATGTTTTTCCCTTTGATTTGAGCAGGTAAGTAATGCTACGTTCACACCTAAAGAAGCAAAGGCAGCAGGAGCAGCTAGTTTACATGCAAAGTCAGTGTTTGACGCGCATCAAGGTGCAGCAAAACATCCCGCAGCGAGGCGCGTAGGGCGGAGCAGCAGGAGCGGCACGTCGCAGCAGCTGCTGAAGTTTGAAAAATTGAACTTTTTGCTGGTCAACGTGCCACATCAACCAATCAGAGAAGCTGATCTGGGAGCTGGCAGAAGGAGAGGAACAGCACTGATGAAACAGATCACTATGATCACTCCTCTGAAACAGTTTATTAATGCCTAAATTAACTTAAAATCCCGAAATCTCCCAGCAAAACATGTAAACTTTTATTATCCTGGTGAAAACGGCCTTCCAGCCTCCGTGGCAAACCTCAAAGAGGCGACCGGGCCACAGGCTGCTGTTGAATGGGATTCCTAATGACAGCGCACCGCCAGTATGTGGGGGACTGAGCGGCTAAGAAAGCCAAATAATATTTGAAGGCAGGATAGTAATCATGATGAACTGACTTCACAGAGGAATTTTTCAGGCGGACTTTCTCACTGGAAAACATGTTAAAACTACTTTTTAAACACTGATCAAAGCATATATAGCTGACCTACGTTTTTACCGCGCAGCCAGAGCAGCAAAGCTGCTTTAGCCGCGCATCAGAACTAAACCTGTAGAATCATCAAAAATGAAGCAGCACGCGCGTTTTTGCTGCTCCTGCAGCTTGCGGTCTGAACGTAGCATAAGAGAAAATGCCAAACGGAATGAAATGATTTATGTATTCCATTATTTATTTCAGGTGTATAATATCTAATTTACTTACTTTAAGGGCTAAAATACTCTTTACATTGGTAGATTATTTTATTTACCCGTCAAAGTTAAGGCAAATACACGCATTTTAAGAAATGTCACTTATTCTTACTGCAGCTCAGTTTTTCCAGTGTTCAACTGATGCTTATTTTATTCTTTTCACCTTCTGCAAGTTTCTGATCTCAATTTATTATTCTGATGATATTTTTCCTGGTAATAATCAATCAAATCCACATTATTGTGACATTTCATGGATATTTTAGCTGCCAGATCCTAATTATTGAAATAGATTGATCAAAACCCAGATCCTTTTTCTGCTCAAAGGTTTGTGACTTAGGCTGGTTTCTAGGCTGGTTTCTTTTCCTCTTTTCTTTAAGGGACCAAAAAGCAGATTAAAGTGTAAATTCAGACGGCGGATCACTGTTGACCAGATGGCTGATTGTCTAAAAACAGATATGCGTTTGTCCTTGCTTACTTTTAGCGTCAATAAGTCTCTCTCTTGGGGCTGTATCTGAAGACGACAGCTGTTCTTTGACTTTGGCGATGTCCTTGGGGTGAAGGTAGTCGAACAAACTCTGACCTATTAGGTCATTCTTGAGACGGCAGCAGAACCAGATAGCATGAAAATAACCAGAGGGAAAACAAAAAATAAGTTAGAATTAGTTTAGTTATTTGATTTCACCACATGTTGGATTCTTCTCATCTTCATTCTAGCAAACAGTCAAAGCAATGCTGATAGATCGCCTTATTGAAAGAAAGTGAGGTTTTCAGAGACCCTCTTTATTTCCATTTCCCTTCCTTTACCATCTTATTGATTTGACTGACACTGCCAAGACTCCATTTTTTTAAAGAAAAACAGGCTCAATACAGGAGTCGTAGAGTTGAATTTACTTTGAGATCATTTAATTTTCTAGGATTAACTATCCTGCAGAATTCCTGATGTTTTCTCTCTACAGCTGAAGATCTAATTTTTCTGTTGTGAAGTTCACAAAATTATTTGCACAGTAAAATGTAACCCTAAATGGAGTATTTACTGGAGTGTTGGAGTTAATAATCAGTGTAAAATTGGATAGCCATGCAGAGTAACTTTTCCTCTACATGGTGTCGATTATTCGCCAGTCTCTGATAGATCTTCTTGATTTTGACACTAATGTGAGTAAAATTAACTCTTAAAATTGTTAAAGCAACACTTGTTTTTTCCTACTGTAACATAACATTTTCATCTTTAGACATGGATCTCTTTTTACTTTACACTTTAAAACCATGTAACATCAGAATAGGATGCCTTTTTATTAACTGTTTAAGACTTAAAACTAAATGTTATGTATGTACACATTTAAATGAACATGTTTTCCATAATTACTTAAAATCTTTACCGTTATTTAGTCCTAAGAAGAAAAAAAATTATTTTTTCTTCTTTCATACAGCAACAACTGTCTTTGTTCATTAAGCTGCTGAATCTAAACTCTTTTCGACATTAACTTCATATCATCCTTCGGAGATAACCCCAAAGTACCTTAAGTGCACTGGGAAAAAATTAAAAAATCTAAATAAGTAATTTTTTCTTAAACCAAGTGCATTTTTTCTTGAATTGAGGAGGTAAAAGAGACACTTCCAAAAGGAACACGACAATTTACATTAAAAAAGAAAAAAAAAAACTATTTCATTGTCATATTTCAAGTGTTTATTATTTAATTATCTTATTTTAAGAGTAAAAATCCTCATTCCCTTGGCAAATCATATTATTAACCTACTCAAATTAAGAGTAAATATACTTAATTTAAAGCCGGGCATACACTGTGCGATTTTTTTTCTATCGTTGCATACACACAGTGCAGCATGACGCTCTGACGCGATCTATCTGCTCTCACTGTACGTCTAAAAACCACGGCGGAGAAGAAGAGGAATATGAAGTTTGCTAGAGAGAAATGTGCTGCCTTGGCAATTTGTGCAATTTTGTGCTGAAATCCCTAAAAAGAAAAGGTGGCGACGTATTTGGACAAAGACATGGCTGAGCAAACGTAGCTACTACGGTCTGTCAGTCTTACTGAAAGAACTCCTATTCAATCGCACCCCCATGCTTCTGTGTTTTCATCCGATAAGAAGAAGAAACCTTGTTTGCGCACTGAGCGATTTGCCCACGACGTCCGACTGAAAATCAAACATGTTTGATTTTCTCTTGACCTCACGATTCCTGATCGTGAGAGGCTGATCGTTAGTCCCGGTACACTACACGACGCACAATCAGGCTGAAAGTTGGCCCGATCGAAAAATTCTCACAGGACTGGAGAGTCGCCCCGAAAAGGGCAAACAAAATCGCACAGTGTAAGCCTGGCTTACAGGACAAGACATTTTGACTTATATCTAGATCTTTTTTTTGCAGTGTGATCCTGTATAACATCCTAGCTTTATGATGCTACCCAGACTTCAGGAGGAAGGTTTTATAGAAATGCAATGGCCTTAAAATGTAACATTTATCTATCACACATTTCTTTTTCAGGTCTCTTTACAGTAAAATGTTCGCCTACCTGGCTGTAGTTCAGTATCTTGTATACAGATTCGGAAACAAAAAGGATTTTGCCGCGATCGCAGCCGACCACAAAGAGGAAACCGTCAGCAGCCTGCGTTGTAAACACAGAACGATTTTTTAACAGAGGCATCAGCTTGAAATTGAACAGTAAAAAGGCTGAGGGATCGTTTCCCACTCACCCTTAGTATCAGATGCTTCAGTTCATCGTCTGAGAGAAAGGAAGGCTTGTAGTTGGCCTCAGTGTATGGGTTAGCTGCACCTGAAATCAGAGTGGATGATCAAACTGTGTCTGTACGCCGTAAATGATGCCTGTAAGAAGCAAAACCCTTTTCTATTTCAATGTTTGTAGCAAGCCTATTAGATAACCTCCCTGCTAACACAAAATAAAAAAAAAAAGAAAACAGTATACAGGCTGTTTGCTCAGCTGCTGAAATCTCTGGCTTTCAGAACCAACTTTTCCATCCCTTGATAGAATTTGGAAAGATCTCGCCTTGATAACCTTTACATTTTCCAGCCTCTCGGAAATGGAAATTTGAACGAGCAAAAATATTTCAGTCTTTAACAAGAGCAAACATTCAGGAAGGACGTTGTAAACAAATACATAAGATGCTGCTAGGCATATAACACTGAGCTCTTACAGAGGAACTAAAACTGCTTTTAACAAATGAAAATAAAACACGATATGAATTAAAAACACTGAAACTTTTTTATATCTCTATTCATTCTTATTTTCAGTCTAGAAAAAAATTGAAACATGAAATTCTTACTCTGCGTAGATGTAAGAATAAAAGATTAAAATAAGGCCACAGGACCAGACAGCCTGTATAGTTGCCATAGCGATGTAAATCATAATAATCTGTAATTACAGGTGCTTTAAATTAATTTAAATAAAGTAAATATTTTAAAAAATGTAGAAATCATTTTAAATAGACTCATTACATTCAGTTTTTGGTATTTTGATGATGGTGCACAGAATATCTACTAATACTAAAACATTTAGTTTTGCAGAAAGTTTCAAAATATGACCTTAAATATCAAAAAAGAGGATTCTCCACACAGAAGGAGGAGCTCACAGAGAAGGAATTCATCAGGGCTTCTTTTGCATAAACTAAAAGGGCAACATGGAGTCGATCAGCTCGGTTTTCTTTAACACGACCTTCAGATCGTCTGCACTGAAAGTTCTGTCGCCTCTTATCTTCCTGTTGACAAAACTCAATAGATTTCTCTGTTGGCTTCAGGTCAGGCTGCTTTGCCGGCCAATCAAGCAGAGTGACACCGTGTTCATCAAAGAAGCTATTTTAAGGAACCTCCTCCTCTGCTGTTTGTCAGCAGCGGAAAGCAGGAAGTTTCCCACAGCTTCCTTTTAAAAGTTTTTTAACACGAGAATATTTAGGCTCAACGCCATCAGAAACTTCACGTTCCATTTTCCTCTAAGCTCAAATAAAACAATTCTGCTGATCTTTCTATTAAAAGAAAAGACGAAAAAATGCAACAGTTGTAGATAATAATCTAAGAACAACTCTGTATTATGTCGGCTACAGCTGCAGCTCATGACTGGAGCCTTCATTTCCTGCTTTGATTCTCAAGGTGCATTTTTTCCTTCAACTCAACTTTCCATCATTCCACCTGAACTTAGCATTCAGAACATTGTTGCTTTTTGTGGCTCCCAGAACTATCTGAGGACGTAATGACAGCACAGGCCAGCGTGCTCTATGTTTACGGAAGTAAACATGGATGGTAGTGCCGGAGCGCATCTAGCGATCTTTCCCAACCAATAAAACACAATCTTTTCAAGATGGTTAAACATAAATACTGCTCCCTGCATCATCGTCCACCATGGTTGTTGTTTTTCTTGCTGCTTCTTCATAGCAAGACCCAGAATAGTGACCTTTGTCGGGTATTAATGGGGTTCAGGTTGGATGAAAGCGACCTGGCCGTTCAGACACAGGTCGCATTTGAAAAGATCAGATTCGTATCGGATTCAGGACCACATAGCCAAGTGGCCTGGGTCGCATTGGAAAAAATCAGATCTGTGTTGTTCAGACAGCCATGAAAAGATCAGATAAAGGTCGCATATGGGCACAAAAATTGGATTTGGGTCACTTCAGGCTGCAGTGTGAACGTAGCCTTAGTCGTCGCGGGCGACCCTGGTTCCAGTCTGACATGTGGTCCTTTCCGGCATGTCTCTCCCTCTCTCATACCCCCTTTCCTGTCAGCCCACTGTCCATTAAAAAACAAGCCACTAGTGCCGTAATAACTCAAAAAAAAATAAATAAAAAATCAATCTGTCATTAGTGAATCTAAGGGAGAGTTTCACTTGAATTAAAAACTTTAAAATGAGTTTTGTTTTTTCAAAGCACTGTACATTTGCAGAGATCCTGTTTTCCCTTTTCTTGTATCTACAGAATCAGCCAATGTCTAAACCGGCCCTCAGACATTTCCTCAAGTTCTAACCTCTGAGTGTCTTCATGTGCTGGACTGCCATACGCAGCACCGTTAGCTTATCCAGTTTGCGGGACATTGCGTTACAGGTGGGAACGAGGGACGCCAGCTCGTCGATAAAGCTGTTCATCTTGTCCCTCCGACGTTTCTCAATCTGACTGTGAGCCTCTCTGCGGGAAAGAAATGCAGAAATCAAAGTTGTGATTATTTTTATGGACTTAATGGTGTCAGACATTCACAAAGAGCTGCTTCCTTGTATCCAGCAAGCAGATAAAACTAACTTCTGGAGTTCCACTCATTCTGGATTGTAAGATAACTGTGAAAACATACCGCATTAGGGAGCCTCTAATTAACCATTAGTTGCATCATTACAGGCCTTTAATCCCTAATGGGTAGATCTATAAAGCTCTGCTTTCAATCAGGCCAAGTGGAACTGAATCAATGTAAGAGATTAGATGGTTGGCAGTGATGAGGGGAAAGAAGGAGAAGCTGGGATTGTACCTGGCATTCTTAATCCTGCCCTGGTGGTCACTGCAAAGACAAGAAGAAATGTTGAAAAGGGAAACTGCAGACATTTGCTGGCATTTTAAATATTTTTTATCAAATCATATCAGTCACTCTAACAATAAACTAATATTCAAAATCTACAGAGAATTACAAAACCAGGAGGGAGAGGATGCATGATACATTAAGAAGAGAACAGGCCAATTATTAAATCCTTAGAGAGAATAATGGTTATTAAGTATCTGGAAGAACCATTGGAAATTAACATCCTAACAGAGTTATTTGTCAGTGTTAAACGCCTTTCTTTTTTTTTACATTTAAACTCTGACTAAATGGACAATTCATGCTGGAGGTCTTCTGGACCTATGCTGGTTTCCATCACATTTTGTGGAGCAAAAATAAAAAAATCGTGGAAAATGTTGCGGCTAACAAATTTTGATTATAGGTACAAAACCAAAAGCTTTAAAGGGTTTTTGTAAAACATTAGCCTCATTTACACTGCTCTCTGAAAACCAATCTGTGCCGCGCTCTGATCAGTTCACCGTGCCGAGCTCGGTTCCTTATGACCGTTTACACATCCCGCTAGCACGGTCCCTCGCCTCCTAGTGACCATCTACGGTACTACTGCTCTCTAGAGGTAAACAAGCAAATCAACATGGCGGCGCCCGTACCATTCAGAAAGTTGGGAGAGAGACAGGCAAAAAAGGCACCCTTTGGTGAATTGACTTAACAGAATCGTCTTTTCGGAAATGGATACGACAAAAAAAGTCTAATCAGGGCTTACAGACGCAGGAAACAATGACAGTCGTTGAGGCTCATCACACCGCTAAACAGAATCATCACTGGAAATCGTGTGGCATGGTAGGGAAGCTAATTCTTTCATGAATGTCTGAAATTTCATGATTACAGAGGCCGACTATAAGGAGATGAGGTGGTCTGCTCATGCGCTCTTTGTTATCTGAGAACTGAGCCAGATCTGAACTGCGCCGAGCCCTACTGATTAACTATATTAGAGCGGTTCGGTTGTGTCCGGCACGGTCCGGTTCAGTTGTGCGTGCTATTTACACTTAGCAGTTATCCCGGTTACCGTGTTCGGATCAATCTCAGCATGGTTTCAAAAGGTTTCGATTGTAAATGGGGCTATAACTGCTCAATTTAAAGCTAAATGCCAGCAAAGACACAATCAGTAGGAAACAGATGTCTGATGAATCCCCTCCATTAAAAGACTGGATAGCAGTGATTCAGGACGTCCTTATAATGGAGGTACTGACATTCACATCGAGACTGTAGGAGGAAAAATGTAAAGAATGCCGGAAACTTTCAAGAACACAAGAATGAAGCGATACCCGCTGTTCCCCAGCTGTTCAACCTTCTTTTCTTTTATCCTATCATGTTTGGATGTCGTTTCATTAATACGATTTAAACAGCTGAAACATCTTATTTCATGTCTTTTATGTATTTTGAAAAAGGACAAGCAGAGAGAAATGTGAGATATTCAGGTTTCTAAAGACGCAGAGGGAGGAGAAAAGGTGAGGAGAGAAGAATTTGGCCCAAAGCAAATCAAGTTTGTTTTCTGAGCTCGTTTTGTCAATGCGTAAAATCTGAAAACCAGATTCTACCTTTAAACAACTAGTAAAACTTTAGCAAACGATGGGAAGGCTGGACGTAAAACAGCAACGCTGTTTATTCTTCCAACCTCCTTCTTATAGAAGATAGATTTTAAAATGTCAGCAGACTTTGGGGAAAATTAAGGGGAAATAATCTACATGGTCTAATGCAGCAGCCTCAAAGATCGGTCCTGTTCACGTTATAAGCAGGAGTAAGAAAGTGATTTAAAGCAAAACAAAAGTCAACTAACAAAAAACAACTAAGATCTAACATATAATAAAAACATCTCTTTACTCTCAGTGTGTTGGTGAGGTTTTTACTGAAGACATTTCTTTCTTTTCAATGATACTTCATTCCAAACAATCATTCTCCACTGAGAGGAATAAAGTAATCAAACTAATTTTAAATCAACTGAACTATTAGGAGCCTAAAGACAGAGAATAACCATGACGATCAGTGTCTTACCTGCCCAGTTTATCCTTATCCGGATCCATGTCACTAAAACAGAAGAAAACTGGTTTCAACAATAGTTAACTAAATAAAAACATTCAAATGGTGACTGGACTTTAGGACTAAGATGTAAAATAGTTTATGATTCAGGATATTTGATATTAGTGTGATAGATAATGCAATAAAGTTAATTATTTCCTAAATCTAATAAAAAGGTTTTTGTAACTTACTCAAATGAGAAGCCATCAATTCTGGAAAAAAAAAAAAAAAGAAATTTATCAATGAATTTCTTACTGCAATGATTAAAACCAGGTGTAGAAAAAAAAACACTTTTCTAATTACATCAAACCTCAACAAGCATGAAATAAATATAACTCCTTTCTAGTCGACGGAGTACTCTTTTTAAATTAGTCATAAAATGAGAATAAGTTATAATACGAGGTCTATGAGAATACATTATGTGAATAAAGTTAATATTACGTTAAAAAAAAGTCATGGTATTTATTTTACCGGAGGAAAAATTCTGAGATTACAAGTCTTAATATTAACAGAATTAAATTGTAACAGGAAAATAAAATTGCAAGATTACAAGTTTAAACTAATCTAAAAAAAATGTTATAAGAATAAAATTATTGTCATATTGTTAGAAAAAATTAGCAAAATTTAGGTGAATAAAATCAGAATATTAGAGGAATCAATTCTTAGCACAACAAATGCATGATATTATGAAAATAAAACTGTAAAATAATGAAATTAAAGTCATTTTACTACCAAAACATCATGAGAATAAGATATCAAGATTAAGTTCAATGTCATAAAACAAAGACATGACATAAGAATAAAGTTGTAATGTTTAGACATTAAAGTTTGAGCATTATACAATTTAAGTTTTAACAAAAAGTCTCAACATTGGCAGAATTAAATGGTAATGTTACCAGATTATAGTCGTAAAATTACGTGAATAAAATGAGAACATTATGAGATTAAAGTCCTAATATAACCAAAATTAAATTGTAACATTACACGACTAGAGCTGTAACAGAAGGAAAATGATGCCAATAATAAAACGAGACAATTGTCTTATAAGAACTTTTGAAAACAAATTAATATAACTTTATTATTGAAATTTCGTTCTTCCAATATGGACTTTATTCTCATAATAAAATAAAACAGCCTTATTACAGCTAGCACTCCATTGTACCCATTATTCTCTAATAGCAACTATTCTCTTTAACTGTGTTTATTAAACTCTCATCTCTTTGTCCTTACTGGTAGTCTGAGGTACTTCCTTTCCTCTTGCGGTTGTAATCCATGCCAGGTGTGCTGATGGAGCTGGAGATGAGGTCAGTGGAACTGGGGGACATGAAGTCAGTCATTGTAGACGATATGTCCATCCGCTGGTCTGCCATCAGGTCATCTGCATAGCAACGGCAGAAAAGGTTGGAGCAGAGAGTCTTTGCTTGAACATAAGAATATTCAGCAGCCGGAGGTAAGGTTACCAAAACTTCTGTTATGGCTACAAAAGGGTTGCAAATACCTAAATAAACGTCGCTCATGAGTTGGTTTCTAATGGATGCTTTCAGAGAGTCCCATGTAGAACTATAAATGCTATTAGCAGATAATATTACAGGGTTTTTCACTCAGTGTCTGATGATTCCCTTGCATGTAAATCACCATCTGTTCTATAACCATTATGTGCTGGGAGGTTTATATTTGATGCTCTGCAGCTAAATAATCAGTGGAGAAAACACAATTTCAGATGAATCTCAATAAATTACAATATCATTGAAACAGTAATTTATTAAAACTTCTACATTAAATCGATCTAGGACATTTTAACGTGTCTGTTACCCAAAATTAATTTATGAAAATGTATATTTCATGATACTGATAGAAAAACTGTATTCTAAGAAAAAATGTCCTATTTGGGCTTAATTATGGCCATGGTGATCCTGAATGTTAAACACACTGTCCACAGCTAATGTGACTGAAAAATATTACAGGTGAGCAGAAGAAAAAAAAAGAAAAGAAAGTGTAGAAGGAAGCAGGAAGAACCACAGCTTTCAGACGACTGCAAAGCCACCAATAAAACTCCAAATAGATGGCATTATTCATGCAAAAAAAGATGGCGCCTCAGTTTGAAGTCTACAGAACATTTACAGAAGCAGTCTAATATTCTGCTCTACTGAGAAACTAACTTTTGGGTTTTCAATACATTTAACCCAATGGATGCAGCACTTGGAGATTTAAATCTGTGTTATTTTTCTACGCCAGATTTTAATCATTTACATGTACCGCTCAAATAAGACTAACATACCATAGCCCCTTTTTAAACACAGACACCGTCTTATCAGAGCTAAACTCTGCAGAGTGAAAACTGACTTAGGTACTTTTTGCAACTGTGGTAATTTACATAAAAATCAGCAGTTTCTCGCCTAGATGTATGCATGAAACCTCAATTACGTGTGAGCACACTGCACTACTGGTTGGCAGAGCGAATCTCATTCAGACTATTGTGCAATCTTTAAAAAAAAAAAAAAAAGCATCTTTTAACCGTCAACTTAAGATTTTCTCCACATCACATTAAAGTCGGTCAGAAATAGAAGAAATGATGCATGGCTGAGTCAGACCGACAGCAGTACTTTCACCAGAGTGATGCCTGTCATGAGTGAGAGTTAACAACTGGAAGCAGGTTGCTGACTAACCCCTCAATCCCACATCCTTCCTAACCGCTTCGCTTTGCTCCAGACCGCCTGCGAAAAATGACGCCTACAGCCTCTGCGGTTCCTCCTGTCTTGCTCCGCTCCGAGTTCCTTGGAGCTCGAGGAGAGCATGTGCGATATTATTATTTGTTGATTCATAGGAACACAATATAAGGTATAATAAACGCTTAATCTAATATGACATAATAAAAAAAATCCCCATCATCCCCATCATACGTGTGATTTATTTCTAAACTTTTTCTTTTTGTTGTGGATCTTTGTAATAGGGATAATAAAAATGATTTAAAACTGTTTTGTAATCTGCATTTGTTTCCTACTTCCAAAATCAGCATCTCTTCATCCGTGCCTGCGATAAGAAGTTTCTTTTGAAGATGTGTGATGCACTCTTAGAAGTTTTTGGAAATGAATTTGACGAAACATTTAAGCCTTTCAGAATAAAATAAATATTCTGATCTAAATTACCAATCTGTTTCCTGGTATGTTCAATTAAAAATAACGCGCATCCAATCAAACTGCCTTCTTTTTTTGGGAATATATACAGTCTATGCAAAGATTAGCAGCTACCGATCTGTCTTTACCCCATTTTATTTTGACAAACTGGATCTCATGGGTGTTCTTTTTCCAGTTTGGTACGATTCCAATGGCAGAGCTTGACCTGGCCAGCTTCAAACGGACTGGAGTGGAGCAAAAAATAGCTTAGCTAGGATGAAGATGATGTATGTGGATCAGAGCATGTGAACGTGTGGAGCGCCTTTCAATTCACGTTCCCCGCTCACCTTAATTTTAATGCCACTCCGGCAAAATCGCTCCACGCTCACCCAGACTAAGCAGAAAGGCATTTTGTGACATTTTTCCTTCATGTAATGATGTCAGGGCCCTGGGACACACGGCGTTTGATTTAACGATGTGAACGATGCATGTGTATCGTCTTATTTAACTGGCTGTTAAATTATCGCACCGTTTCCCAGCTGTGACTCCATTCATGTTGCCCTGTGGTTCCTATTTAATTATTAATTTATTTTACTAAACTTAAATGAAATAAATGTCATTTTACAAATTTTATAATCCAACATTTTTAATTGACGTGGTGAGCGCATCGGAGCGAACTGGAGTGGAGCGAAATTCTCCCTTCGGCCTTTGAATTGAAAACCGCTCTGCGCTCCACCATATTTCTTCCACTCTGCTCCACGCTCCGCCCACTTGTTCTGAAGTGGATGGTGACAGACGGAGGAGTAGCAGTGGATGTGGAACAGTTCTAAATGATTAACATGACATGTGCAAATGCTCCGCATGACGGACGTGAGCAGGGCGGAGCAGTGACAGAGGATGGGGGATTCGGGGGTAATAAAACATGTGGAGCAGCAATCAGGCTGCAGGAATCTGAAAATACAGCTGGGTGCCGAGATTTAAACGGGTAACTATGGCGATATCTGTATAAGCCTACTGCAAAATCAGAGTTAAACAGAAAATTTTACTACTAAGGCTATGTTCACACTGCAGCCTGAAGTGACCCAAAGCCGATTTCTTTGCCTATATCTGACCTGTATCTGGTCTTTTCATGGGAGTCTGAACAACACATCCGATGTTTTTCCAATCCGACCCAGGCCACTTGGCTATGTGGTCCTGAATCCGATACGAATCTGATCTTTTCAAATGCGACCTGTGTCTGAACGGCCAGGTCGCATTCATCTGACCTGAACTCCATTAATACCTGACAAAGGTCACTATTCTGGGTCTTGCTATGAAGAAGCAGCAAGAAAAACAACAACCATGGCAGACTGTGATGCGGAGAGCAGTATTTATGTTTAACCATCTTGAAAAAATTGTGTTTTTATAGTTGGGAAGGATCGCCTGATGCGCTCCGGCACTACCATCCATGTTTACTACTATAAACACAGAGCACGCTGGCCTGTGATGTCATCGCGTCCTCTACTGTGCATGCGGGACACTTGCATTGCTGCAAGGATCCTCATAAGAGTCCGAAAATACGGCCGCATCACACCCATTCTCCACTCCCTTCACTGGATTCCTGTTTCTGCAAGGATGGAATAAAAGGTCTCAATTCTCACCCACCAGTGCATCTATGGAAATACCCCACTATACCTGAAGGAACTGCTCACCCCTTTCACGACCAGTGCATCTATGGAAATACCCCACTATACCTGAAGGAACTGCTCACCCCTCTCACGACAACACGATCCCGCCGCTAAAAACACTCAAACCACCTCCTAATCCCCAAGACTAAGCTAAGCACCATGGGCGATCGTGCCTTCTGCTCTGCCGCTCCTCGGACCTGGAATGCCCTCCCTGATCATCTGAGGGAACCACAGACTATTAAAAACATTTATTTTTAGCAGGACGTATGACTTTAAACATTTTATGATTTTATTCATAAGTGTTGTAAAGCGATGTTTATTTTTCAATTTTGATTTTAACCTTCTAAGATGATTTTAGCCGTAGGACTTTGAGATTTTTTCTTAAATGTAAAGTGCATTTCAAATAAAATTTATAATTATTATTGTATGAGTGCAATTCACAAAGAAGATCACATACAAGATGCATTTATTTGGAAATGTGAACGGCAACACAAAAAAAATAAAAATAAATCAGATTTCACAAAAATAAAAAATCGGAATTGAGCATCAAGGCCTGCAGTGTGAACGTAGCCTAAATGTTGCTTTATCTAACAGGTCACACTCACCACAGATGTTCATCACAGCCTCTGTATTAAAATCATCTCCTTCCATCCACTCTTGAGCCCTTAACTGTAAACACACAAAAGGATGACATTTAAGCCCTTCAGATACTAAACTTTTGGGTCTGCTAAAGGCATTACGAGACTATGCATTTAGGACGAGGGCATTAGCATTCAGCTCTTCATGGCTTTAGGTAGAAATCACAACCAGATGAAGCAAGTGGATCGATTACTGTAAAATTCCACTATTCAGTCATTTAATCTGTCAGATATTTAACCAACAAGCCAGCATTGTGTCAAATTACTCCACTGCTTCTGGGCGGATTACACACAGCAGCTGATGGTTGACTAAGATTTAAGAAACTCTTTGGCTGTAAAACAAACCCAAGTCATCACCCCTCCATCTTAACGGTCTGTGCCGATTTGCCATTGAAGCTTGTCTTCAAATGTATGGCATTACGGTCCACTGTCAGTTTTGTGATCTGAAATTTAATTGTTCCAGGAGTCAAGTGGTTTCTTGTGTATAACTTTGCAAACCCAAAGTGGCATCCATGGGGAGAAGATCAGAGTGCTGGCAGACGGCCACCACAGCTCTTCCTGAATTGATGGACAGCAACAGATGGTTCTTTAAAACGATTGATTCATTTCTCAGCAGCCCTGAATTCATAAACTGGTGACTATTTCTATCTGATGCAAATAAAGGCCATGACAAATCAGATCTCTGATGCTTCAATCTAAGCCCACATGCTTTGTGATGAAGCTGAATTTAATTTTTTTACCCCTTTAAAGACCAGGAAGTGCCATGATTTACAATCCAGCTATATTATCAAATTAATAAAACACAGCAAGAGAAAACTTTTAGGCTAGTATTTCAATTGATGGTCAGTATTATCGGGTACATCGGTCATAAAAACTTACAAACATTATCTTGTGATGGGAACCTATGAGAAGTGGAAAACAGAGCTCCTTCCGATACCTGGAAAGGAAACTTGAACAGGCCTCTTGGACGTGCCTGGTGCCGTCTGGATCAGTCTGGTCCGCTCCGGGTCTGCTTTGCTTCAGTCTGACCTAGTTTCATCCGCTTTGATGTGCTTTGCCTTAATATGATGCGATCCTTAAACAGCTGCCCCGACCTGTCTGCCTCTGAAAAGAAGAAAATAAAGTCAATATGGAATCTGTTAGTGAAAAATAGAAAACCAGAAATAAAATGTGTTTAAGTCATTACAACCTGAGCAGTTAGTTTTGTTTTTATTATTAAGGGCTAACTGAAACTTTCCCTGGGTGTTACCCATCTCCCTTTTTATGATGACAAATCCAGCAGCTCTGGGAAACCTGCGGCTAAGGTGTTAAGACTTATTCAAAAAGGTATAGTTGCAATCTTTATAAACAACATTACTCAGTATTTCTGGAACATGGAAAGCAGCAGCATGCATCCATCTGTGTTGTTTTTCAATCAATTTATTTATTGTGATTTTTGACAGCCATCTTAGATTTAGTGTTAGTTTTTGTCTTCAGGATGAAAACTAATATTAGTTTTAAGCTAATTTTAGTCATTAATATACATATGTGATAGTTTTAGTTGACTAAAACTCAAAAAGATTTTTTAAACAGTTTTATGTTGCCCTTCATAAAACAGCTAACTTTACAATTTTGAATAACAACCAGATTATTTACCAGACTGACAGCTCTTGCCTAGATACTACAGCTGCTGGGTATAGAATGAAAACCTTGATTTACAGAATTCAAGTTAACTTTTCTGTGAATTAATGTTCTACTTTATATAAAAGTTTCTCACAAAAGCTGTGAAAACAGCAGATCCAATTCAACACATCATATTGGTTTGAATAGAAGACAGACAAGCTGACAAAATGTGCAATAAAGGAATGGTTTTAGACATAAGGTTTCCTTCCCAGAGCAAATATTTTCTGATGTATGAATTGTGCATTACACACAGTTTAATCAATCATCTTTACTCCAATAAAACCAAAAGAACAAAAACATTCTTCTTTCTACTTAAAAAAATTTGTCTCCATTTCTAAGAAGTTGCCCTTTGGCGACCACTGCTCAGGAGTCAAAATGGATTTAAATTCACTTAATCAATCCTGAATGTTAAACATAAAAAAAAAAAAAAAAAGGAATCACAGAGAACCTAAATAAATACCTTATAATGCCATGGGGATCCAGACCTAAATTTCAAGTATATGTTAACTAAAATGTTGAAATATTCAAATAGATAAAAACAAGAAATATGAGAGAGAAATATTGAAGGATCTAGCTTTTCATCTGGGTTTCCTTTTGATAGAAAAGGAATCCCCATATAAAGAACATGTATTGCCTTTGTGAGCGGTTCCACTAAAGTGTCTAAAGACTTGATTTCAAGCCACAGTTATGGTTGCATTAGTGACTTGACTTTACAAGTTAGAGAAATCATATGAAACATCCCTAAAGTCCTAATCTGGAATTGTAAAATCGAACGTCTGCAGACAACTCCAAATTCACATTCAATATGGCTGCTGTAGATACAGTGTTTAAAAAAGATGCTGTAGTATAAATGTATTTGCCGTCCTGATGGGCTAAATCCCAGTAAACTTACATTGCTTAGCATTGGATATCAATCCAAGGCTGCCAGAAAGGCGGTTATAAGGAGAAGGATTCTATATACGCCAATTTCAACATAATTCTTTTCAGTTTTTTGATACAGAATCAATTCCCACAGCATATAATCTCAGGGCACTTTACAGAAAATAATTGATCAGATCATCCAGAAAAAAAAGCCTATAGTCTGTATTTATTTCAGAATGTTTTTAACAGTTTTAAAAGCATCAGCTATCACTGAAGTCTACCGTTAGGTGACCTACAGTAGAAAGAGAGAAGGTTTCTAATCTTTACAGACTGAATGACTGCCTTTAATCTAATCAGAAAAATGTTTACATTTTCTAGAAATCAGAAGGTTAAACAGCCTTGAATCTCTTTCCATGGATCCCTGGGGGCTCCAACGTTTGCATCTAAAACTGCAATATGAGCATGTTGATAAAAAAAAACATGGACGTTATCCTCTTTCATTTAAAGTTTATGTCACATTTTAGTTCATAATAATTGGCTTAGTTGTTTTCATACCTTTAGTTGTCCTTGATTGTTGCTGCCTTTTCTATCAGGCCACAGATAAGTAATAAGAGTCTATGATTCATGCAGATAACATATCGGGGCCATATGTCAACACTCAAAGCGGATATATCGGAATTAGAAAGGAAAAAGTTATATCAGAACTGTCCAACAAACATCAGCAAATCCAACTTCTTTTCCAACTACAGCGTACCCAACATTCCCAAATCCAAATTTTCACACAAAAAACAATCCTTTTTCTAGCAGGTGTTCCTGAAATTTGGCCGCTAAGCTCCATTTCTCGGACCGTGTCCGCCCTGTGACATCTAGACACTTTTTCTCACTGGGGTCTCATCAGTGCATTTCCAGCACGACGGCTCATAGGCAGAAAGCTGTCAATATTACACTCAAATGAGGCAGAGTCTCTAAATTATAATGAAACATTGTTAAAAAGGGTTTCTCATTTGCACGTATACATGACCTGTCTGTCAGAAGATCTTTAGTCAGTGAGCTGAAAACATGGGACCACCTGCCTGCATCACACCCACAAACTGAAGGGCAGATTAGACTTCTGCATCCCCACACATCAAATGTCGCTTGGGTCTGGTCGCGAACCAGTTTTGCTGGCATGCTTCTGCACCGTCAGTCTAGAATTTCTAGGGACGCACAGCAGTTTTCTGCCAAAGTGCAAAGGGGAGCCTATTCTAGAACTCGCAAGAACTTTGGTGGCGCCGACAGGAGCGTTTATCTTCCAAAACAACTGTGGCACGTCTGCAAGGTATCACGGTCACGGAGATGGATCTAGAGTTGCTAGACATCGAAAAGGAACAGGTTCTGTTTAAGGAATTGGCAAAAAGACCGATTAACCTTTCGTTGTAGTTCTCCATTGTAGTTGTTCCTCGGTTTTTAAAAATGGCGCACCCCGGCACCGAATCCAGAAGGACGACCACACAGAGGGCCGGAAAGGCATACCAAGGACCATTCACAGCTGCTTTTTGTCTGTGCACTTCCACTAGAGGTCTGCGTGGGTTTGCGACCTTCCGACGCGTAGTAAGGATTTTTTTGAGGTGCACGACAACGGTTGCAAAACCTCTGCACAGGGGACGTGGTCGCGCACAGAGTCAGATTTGATGGCTGCACAGGCTATGCGTCAGAAGCATAAATTGACCATGACTCACCTTGTGTGCGCAAACAAATTGATGAAGGAAAGCGCTCCCGCCCGTCAGCAGACAAAGAGCCACCTTTGAAGGCAGGGGTGGGGTGTCCAGGTTCAGGAGGGTTTCCCAAACAGCTGGTCTGTCAAGCCAAACCAGCCAATGATCAGACAATAAAACACTGCTGCTCATCAAAGCTGCAGGTGGATCTGATCAATCTGATCAGATATAGTTGCAGCATAGAATAAAAAAAAAAAAAATGTTTCACTTTAAATACAAAAGAAAAATCTGACAGTTTAACAGTTTCCAAAAGGTATTACACAAGTCAGACTGTTGTTAGATAAAACTAGACCAGTGAGCTCCATTACAGGGATAAAGTACTGATCTAAGAGGGGAACCCACTCTGTCATGATTGAACGCTGAAAGGAACTGGTGCTGGAGTGGAAACTGGGTCACTCGGTCTCTATGGCCTAAAACCAGTCAGCCTTAATTTCCATCCACCGCCTACTTCTACCTCATCAGTGAGTCAGCAAGACATTCAGCTCTTTCTCCCTGATCCACACTCTGCACCCACTCAGAGATGCAGGAGAAAGCCAGCAAACCTGCTACTGGAAAAGTAGCAGGATCGTCAGAGTGAGAGGGCAGCCGGGGCTCAAGGCTTTTACTTCTGCCATTTCCACTCTTTAGAATTGATGAAAAGCTATTCAAGTGTTGCCGAGTTAGGTTAAGGAAAACATGAAGATATCAGTTAAATATTTAACAGGTTTTAACAACGACGTTGTTTAGCAGTTTAGTGAAAAATAAACCTCTTAATTTTCAAAGGGAAGAAAAGAAGGACAGAAATCTCCTGAGAAGGGAACCATTTTTATGCCCTTCTGGGTCAAATTACATGACTGCTCATCAAGCATATGAATGAGAATAACAAGGCAATTTCTGCACGCCAATTAAAACACCAGGAGGGAAATGGGTTACTGGCACAAGGGTTAAGATTGGCTTTAAAGTTGCAGATGTGATTTGGTTACACATCAACAGAATATCAAACAGCACACTGACCCACATCAGTCAAACAAAATTAGAGCCACTGATAGGTGACGCAAATAACATTATAATCATGCAATGAAATATCTTACTTTCAAATATTGCTTTCAGAGGTCAAAGAAAAGCTTATGTTGACAAAAGTCACACGTTTAAGCACGCCACACCAGAGCCTCTGAAGGACTGTTTCTTTAATCCCTCTCAAGCTGAATTTCTAAGAATTACCGCCCGCTGCCGCTGTCAATCTCCTCCAATCACCCACTTTGCAACATACCTGACCAATCCTTTCCACCCACACCACTTTAACTGGTGCACTGTATGATTCACTTCAATGAATCTTTTATCATAGATCCAACAAAATTATTTCACTATCAAATTCTCATAACCTGAAGCCAAAAAATTGGCGCTATATAAATAAACTGTATTGAATTTAATATTTTACTGGGAGTCTCAGAATATTTGCTTCGAGCAAAATTAGGGATGTAAACAAATTACTTGACTTACGACTGATTGTCAATAATTGGTGTATCAGATAAACATTCCATCCAATTGACTTAAACATAAACCTTATTATTGATTTCATAAACCAATTCAATTTAAGGAAAGAATATTGAAATTAATTTGATATGAAATTGATAGTTTGAACTTTAAAGGGAGAGACTCGTCATGACATCGACATCCCTTATTTTGTGACGTCATTAGGCTGCCAATTACCTTAGTACTGCTTTTTTTTTAGGGGAAAAAAAACAACAGAAAACAAAAACAAAGAACGATTTATTTGATTTGCTATGGAAAAAAATGGAGATTAGATTTTTTAGACATATTGCGAAGCTCTAGTCCAGTGGGAGCAATAATTGTCACCGGAATGGCTTCATTGAGAACTATAGTCTACTTGTAAAATGTCCTAGATTGCAAACCAAACCTAATGAGAAATTAAAATCTACTTTTGGTCAAAAAATGGGAAAAATGGACATTATATAAACAGAAAAACTGAAAAGAAGGTGCTACCCAGACATGTTCATATTAGTGTACTCTGTTCCTTTTTATTTGTATGTGCGTTGTATGATCAAAAATAATAAAATATAAGTGACCAAAAAAAATAAAATCTACTAGGACTGTCTTGTGTAAATATATGCTTAAAGTTGCCTGAGTGCATTGGTTCTACCTTGCAGAAAAACCCAACCAAATAATCCCTAAAGCCTTTCAATTTGTTTAGATAACATGTGCCTATAAGTAGAGCTCTACTCCCAAAGCGAAAAGGAAGGTATATCTAGATAAATACCAACCTGATAAACCTCATCTTCCATCAAGAGTTTGTTCTTGTATTATATACCGCTTGAATAAATATTTTACAAAATAAATTAGATTTCTTAAAAAGACAAGAAATATGAATCAATCAGCAGCTACTATTAATAATGGTTAAAAATGTGCTTATTTTTTTATAGTTTGACGCAGGTAAAGCCTAATTTATGATTGAGCACATTCACAGACAACAATAAAGGTTGTTAATCATGGATGCAAAATATATTTTTTGTTCAGCTTGGGTTAATTACTGCTTTGAATAGATAGTTTTTTATTTGTAAGCACATTGCGATTTAGCATTTGTTTCTTTAGTGTTTTTTTTTCAATGACTTGATGATTATGTAATTGCATATTCACAGTTAATCTAATTTTTCAGCCCCTATGTTTCACTCTTGGTGGAAAGAAAATTCATTTAACTCCATCAGAGTACTGGACACTTGATGGACGAATCCACAGATGATATTTTTTCTGAAGGCGCTCATCATCCCAGACACTGAACATGAAGCTGCTGGTTGCGTAACATCTCATGGCCATGCAGTCATTGATACATTGATGGCACTGCTCCCAGTCACACAGCCAACTCACAGATCTAGGATCTGGCATATATGCCAGTCTAGACCGTGAAAACCTGCATCGCTCATATAAGTACCACAGGATCTTCTCTCAATTTTTTATTTTAGTGTTTTAATTTAGCTTCATAGAACAATTATATTATCAACAATTGCATGCCAAGTGAGTATGAGGACATTATGCAGGAGAAAGCACATACAAAATAGTGAAAGGTTGGTATGTCAAACAGGAGGAAAAAGAAAAAGAAATAAAATTAAAGACTATTTCATTTGTCAACAACATATTTTATTTAAACAGCTTTTATATTTTCAGTTCATTTTATTGTGACGTTTTGTTTAGATTCCTTTTCTCTCACATCATTGTTTCGTTACAGCTAATTGGCTGCTGAGCTGAGCGATTTCTAGGATTCAGATCAATCCTGAAAGCTAGCCTGCTACAAAGCAGGTTTGCAGTTCAAAGTACGTTACCATGGTGATTAGCCTTGCTAAGAACTAATTCAGCTTCATGGGGCCAGAAAGTCAGGGTTAAACCTGAAGTTGTCCCACTAACCCAGTAATCATGGTTCGTGTTACAGGCCTCTGGTTTATTGGGTGTATAAGGGGCTTAACTTTTTTCATTTTTTCAAAATAATGTCCAAAAATCAAGGTAGCTCCAGAGAAGGAGGTTTAACCAGACACCACAGCGGTCTCTCCATCAAGCTGCTGTATTTCATGCCAAACACGGAAAGCTGTGTCAAAAAAAAAAAAAAAAAAAATCTGTATGAGTTTCAGATTCAAATCCGGTCGTGTGACATTTCCTGTTTTTATCAAATTTTCTTTAGTCAAACTGAGGGCAAAAATGGCTCTTAGCATTGTAAAGGTAGCAGACCCCATCCTAAATAAAGATTTCTGCTAATGGCAGTAGTCCACAGATTTGAACTGCACTGTTTCCATCCTCAGAGACCCATTTCAAGAAGGCAATAGTGACATGATGAATAATCAAGGTGAACAGAGCAAACGCTTTTATAAAACCAAAAAGCTCACAAGTTTAATCAAAATAAGATGCATTTAAGACTAATTTACCATGTCAATTTCAGCAATCGAACAGATGTGTAACAAGTGCCAAAGTCTAGAGCTAAAATAAAATGGCAGAAGTCATTCAGCAGCATTTCCACCAGCTCATAAGAGGCCTGGCAATGAGCCATTCATTTGGTTCAGGTGTGAGAAAGTAACATTTTAGGAGCAGCAGCTCTCGAGGATTGGACATGGGCATCCCCGCTCTAAATGATAAGCCATAACCCAGGTCAACGAGTGTATCTTGATCAAATCTGCCTGCGTCATCCTACTCTGCATGTGTATGTGTGTGAAAGGTTACAGAACAAGTTTCATGTGTAGTAAAATCATAATGCCAATTAAACAAGTCCGTTACAGCTCTTATCAGATACTCCATATCTGGACATCATGTCTTAATGAGTTGGAAGAGCTTTGTAGCTGTGACTGCTCCCGGGTGGGTTCGATTTTCTATGTCCATCATTGACCCTGCAGTTGATTTGATATCAACAATCCCTTATCCCCACCCTCCAACTTCAACTTTTCAATTTGATCTCTAGTATTGGAACACGCTCCCAATCATGTAACGTTTAGCCGCACTACAGAACTTTTACCATTAAACATTGTGGACCAAATCTCAACCAAGTGAATCTGCAAGAATTCGATACAATTTGATACCATTCGACCCAAATTAGTAACAAAAAGACTGAGCTTTTATACTATAGCTCTGGAAAACCTTACAAGATATCATTGTTGCTCTACTGTGGGTGGTACACAGAGGGGGTTTTGGCAGTGTTATACAAGAGTAGAACAATGAAAAGGATGTTTGCCTATAAATACTTTTACTTTTAAATAAGATTAGGCTGCATTTTGAATCAATATCGATATCACCTTAGCAAATTTGACATTTTTCCTACACTCTTATCTAGAACTATTCTAAAAAAAAAAAATCAAATGAGAGTAGTTCAGCAGAGGCTGAAATATTGGCAGTTCATGCATTTCTATGACGCTATAACGCTAAAGTTATATCCAATATCATGACTTTAATTGGTCTTCGAAAAAAATTTAATTCAACAATAATTCTGACACAGAAGCAAAACTGTCAAATAATTTATCTATAAACACGCCACCCTAATAAGTCAATGAAATGGATGTGCGCCTATTCATATTCTCTACCTTGAAAATGAATTTAGCTGTATTTTAAATGGATATAAATATCTGCTGGTATTTTTTTCTGTCTTTATTCACCGTGTGTTCACTCCCACCCCACGCATATTCAATACAGCTTTGCATAAGAGTAAAAGTCATGTGTGAATCAGGACTCCTTAAAAGCTATTTTAATTTTATAGGAAAAAGCATGCGGACATCATGATGAAAAGTACAACTGCTAGAGAAAAAAAGGAAGAAACAAAAGTAAGAAAATGAAATATGGCACATTACCTACATACGCATACATTTCTAACAAATAAACAAATAAAACCCAAAATGCTTACCCAGAGCAGATACATATAGTTGAAGATAGATTTCAACACTTTAAGCTCATCATAGGCTTCGTTCACACTGCAGGCCTCGATGCTCAATTCCGATTTTTTTGTGAAATCCGATTTTTTTTAGCGTTGCCGTTCACATTTCCAAATATATGCGACTTGTATGTGATCTCCTGTGTGAACTGCAGTTATACAACGCAAGCGTCCCAAATGCGCAGTAAAGGACGCAATGACATCACAGGCCAGCGTGCTCTGTGTTTACGGAAGTAAACGTGGATGGGAGTGTTCAAACACATCTAGCGATCTTTCCCAACCATTAAAACTCAATCTTTTCAAAAGGGTTAAACATAAATACTGCTCTCCGCATTATCGTCTGCAATGGTTGTTGTTTTTCTTGCTGCTTCTTCATGGCAAGACCCAGAATAGTGACCTTTGTCAGGTATTAATGGCGTTCAGGTCGGATGAATGCGACCTGGCCGTTCACACACAGTTCGCATTTGAAAAGATCAGATTCAAATCGAATTCAGGACCACATAGCCAAGAGGCCTGGGTCGCATTGGAAAAAATAAGATCTGTGTTGTTCAGACTGCCATGAAACGATCAGATACAGGTCACATATAGGCAAAGAAATCGGCTTTGGGTCACTTCAGGCTGCAGTGTGAACGTAGCCAAAGGGACCATTCCTTATACCTATGGTCCCCTGCTAATGATAATCAGGCTGGTGCTTTTTAACTTTTTTTTTAACCAGTTATGAGATGTTTACTCCTGGTATCATGAGTATGCAGAGGACGACGGACTGGAATGCGCCCGAACAACCTGGTGTTATTCTTTCCGAAAGTTTGCTACATCATGCATGCATTCTGGTATATATTTAACTGAGTAAGTCACAGGAGTCTAAGAAGATTGAAGATTGGATACGAGGGGGCATTAAAACCAGACCATGACACAGCTCGTACCTTTTCGAATCACCTTAGGCAACACTTGTATTTTCAGTATTACATTCACACTTACTTTTTCTTTTTATGCAGGTAAGTTTGTTTCTAAAACAATTATTTTTTTTCCTATTACCACTAGTTTTTCTTAATAAATCAACAGGAAATTTTATTTTTATGTTTTAAAGAAGTAAGTATCCCTTTAAAAGCCAAGATTGACAGATTTTACCACTGCATAGGACTGTTTTCTCTGGAACAGAATCAGTCAGTTCATGTATCAAACTATCATATCCAGTATGAGGATGACAAACTTCAAAAACAGTCAATTTTTTGGATTCAAGATTATCACAAAATTGTTTCTCAGTTCTCTCAATTAGTACTTGGAATTTTATCCTTCGGGGTGAAGGTAAGAATATATGGGCAAGATTAGAAAAAAAATAAAATAAAATAGGAAAGTGGTCAGATATGTCAGAAATAACCACGCCAGACTCCAGTGAAGTATTTTGATTATTAGTAGCAATTTTATCAATTATAGACTTGGATAAGTCAGTCACACAAGTATACGTAGTAAAATAAGGAGGAATACAAAGTATTGTTAAAGTAATTTATAACATGTTAGCCCTAGATAACATTATTTCAATTATTATTTTTATTCTTTAACGCATAGAGATTCCTCTACTTTAATGTTTAAGGTAGTAGGATTTGAATTGAGTGGATGATAGATTAATCTAATGATAAAATTTTTGCTTGTACTAGTATTTATGATAATGAAGAGAGAATTAGAGTAATCATCATCCCAGGACAAATTATCACAAACCAAAACATGTCGTCTGGAGTTCGAATATAAACACACTCCTCCACCTGACCTTTCAAGTCTAATCTTAAAGTCGTAGGGAAGCGGCTGTTCCAACTTATTCTTATTTCCTATATTAGCTGCCATATATGAATCAGATGCTATGACCAAAAAAAAATTGATTGACAGATGATTGTTGTTATATTATTGGCCGAATTTAGGTGTAGATAACTAACTGACCTGCATAAGATAACGAAAAAAAATAAAAACAGATTTTAAGACAGGATTTTTTTTCAAAATAGAAATTTTCAAAATTTTGCGACAATATCTTCTGATAAAGAGTAAATTTATATACATGTTTAAGACAGAATGATTTGACAGTTAAATATGACTTCCCTACGACTTTAAAGTAATAGTAATAACCCTCCAGGTGAATTTTATTAATATATGAAATTTCACTTAACCACGTTTCACTGCAATAATAAGTAGAGATAGTAAATGATCATAAGGTTAGACTTCTGATTTTAAAATGGATCACAGAGAAGTTGTTACTGTCATTTAAATATTTAAGATGTTTGGACTGTATTGTTTACAGGTAATATCATCATCCCAGTGCTGAATATCTCCATTAGTGGCATCAAAGTAATCTGAAACCATCAAGCAGAGGTGGTCCTACATTTAGAGGGAAAGCAAACACATAACACCAATAAAATTACAACATAAATCAGCTCACATGCTTCTGTCCAAGTTTTTAAAAGTTTTGACATCACCTCCCTGTATTTGTTGTGTTGCTACATGGTTATTGGCGGATAATAATCCTCGTAAACAAAGATGGAATGCGGCTAGAACATCAACTTGCCACTTTTGGCCCAAGCTTCACGGATGATCTTATCCTTCACCTGGGACTTATTAAGATGGATGATTACCAGCAGAGGTCTCTAGCACGGCTGCGGTTTAGCCAAGAGGGTTCAATGGGCCCTGAGACACTTGGGCGGAGAGTGCAAAGCGTCTCTAAACACCTCGACTAACATCTTTGAGAAGAATGCAGTGGGATGCTGCAGCCCCTGGGTAGATTGTATTAACCCTAATACTCAGATGTTATTTTGATGGCTGCAGGCCTTTAAGTCGATGACTTTAGCATGTAGCTTAGCATTGCTGCCACTCAGAGCAGAATCCTGATAGGTTTTTCTCGATGTTGCCAATCTTCACTAAGTGATCTGTGATGGTGATCTTATTCTCCCCAAGCAGACCAGCTATAGATGCCAAAGTCAGGGTGCTGCCTTCTTTTACAGGTGCCAGCTCATCAGCCTCAGATTTACTTTCACCACACGCTGATTTAGGAGGCATGATCTTAAGGTTCGATTATCCAGAGTTACGGTTTAACCCCACACTTAATCACCAGGAATTGTAAAGATGGTCCAGTTCTATGACATAGGTAGCATAAATTGCAGGACTGAGACAAACAAGGACCTGTGTCAGCAAAACACATTAGCCTCCGAATGATGTATCAGTACATCTCTTAATAATATTGAGACCTAAAATTGTTATCTCATGTGTTGTTTTACCCTTGCAGGAAAATAACGGTTTTAAAATAGAAAGAAACTTGTCTTCAAACATATTTTCCTTAAGATATCAAGTATTGAGCATTTTTCTTCATACCAACACAGTGTGAATCTCTAGTATAACAATCCTGTTCTTTATATTGCTAAAGACACAGTCAGCATTGAATGATAGCAATTTAATGCCTGTTCCTCCAAGTCCAGTGTCATTCCTTCGATACCAAGCATGGCTGTTTTTTTTTAGCAGGAATCTGAAGGCAGAAGTTGGGATTTGGAAGGACCGTGTCATTAAAAACATAGAATTGATTAGTAGGTTAATGTGACACACTTTCATAACACTGCTGTAACTATTATATCAACTGGGATGCGGTACTTTAAGTGAGACAATGTAGACAGATGAAGTCAGTCTGANCCTGCATAAGATAACGAAAAAAAATAAAAACAGATTTTAAGACAGGATTTTTTTTCAAAATAGAAATTTTCAAAATTTTGCGACAATATCTTCTGATAAAGAGTAAATTTATATACATGTTTAAGACAGAATGATTTGACAGTTAAATATGACTTCCCTACGACTTTAAAGTAACAGTAATAACCCTCCAGGTGAATTTTATTAATATATGAAATTTCACTTAACCACGTTTCACTGCAATAATAAGTAGAGATAGTAAATGATCATAAGGTTAGACTTCTGATTTTAAAATGGATCACAGAGAAGTTGTTACTGTCATTTAAATATTTAAGATGTTTGGACTGTATTGTTTACAGGTAATATCATCATCCCAGTGCTGAATATCTCCATTAGTGGCATCAAAGTAATCTGAAACCATCAAGCAGAGGTGGTCCTACATTTAGAGGGAAAGCAAACACATAACACCAATAAAATTACAACATAAATCAGCTCACATGCTTCTGTCCAAGTTTTTAAAAGTTTTGACATCACCTCCCTGTATTTGTTGTGTTGCTACATGGTTATTGGCGGATAATAATCCTCGTAAACAAAGATGGAATGCGGCTAGAACATCAACTTGCCACTTTTGGCCCAAGCTTCACGGATGATCTTATCCTTCACCTGGGACTTATTAAGATGGATGATTACCAGCAGAGGTCTCTAGCACGGCTGCGGTTTAGCCAAGAGGGTTCAATGGGCCCTGAGACACTTGGGCGGAGAGTGCAAAGCGTCTCTAAACACCTCGACTAACATCTTTGAGAAGAATGCGGTGGGATGCTGCAGCCCCTGGGTAGATTGTATTAACCCTAATACTCAGATGTTATTTTGATGGCTGCAGGCCTTTAAGTCGATGACTTTAGCATGTAGCTTAGCATTGCTGCCACTCAGAGCAGAATCCTGATAGGTTTTTCTCGATGTTGCCAATCTTCACTAAGTGATCTGTGATGGTGATCTTATTCTCCCCAAGGAGACCAGCTATAGATGCCAAAGTCAGGGTGCTGCCTTCTTTTACAGGTGCCAGCTCACCAGCCTCAGATTTACTTTCACCACACGCTGATTTAGGAGGCATGATCTTAAGGTTCGATTATCCAGAGTTACGGTTTAACCCCACACTTAATCACCAGGAATTGTAAAGATGGTCCAGTTCTATGACATAGGTAGCATAAATTGCAGGACTGAGACAAACAAGGACCTGTGTCAGCAAAACACATTAGCCTCCGAATGATGTATCAGTACATCTCTTAATAATATTGAGACCTAAAATTGTTATCTCATGTGTTGTTTTACCCTTGCAGGAAAATAACGGTTTTAAAATAGAAAGAAACTTGTCTTCAAACATATTTTCCTTAAGATATCAAGTATTGAGCATTTTTCTTCATACCAACACAGTGTGAATCTCTAGTATAACAATCCTGTTCTTTATATTGCTAAAGACACAGTCAGCATTGAATGATAGCAATTTAATGCCTGTTCCTCCAAGTCCAGTGTCATTCCTTCGATACCAAGCATGGCTGTTTTTTAGCAGGAATCTGAAGGCAGAAGTTGGGATTTGGAAGGACCGTGTCATTAAAAACATAGAATTGATTAGTAGGTTAATGTGACACACTTTCATAACACTGCTGTAACTATTATATCAACTGGGATGCGGTACTTTAAGTGAGACAATGTAGACAGATGAAGTCAGTCTGACGATTCAGACAACTTCAAAATGAGATCGTTACACCACTTTAACAACAAAACTGGGCTTTCTGCATGACTCATCAGGTTTCCAAACTGAGTAAAATCACATAATTATACAGCATAAGTCACAGTAGGCCAGCCAGACAGACCACAGTTTTTGTAGCCGTTTTTTAACGTTTCCTTTCTCATCACCCCCTGTCCTACTTTCATTCATGGCCGTCACGTTTTTTTTTCCTTATTTTTTTTTGTTTGTTTTTTTTTATAAACACTACCTCTCTTTTTAATATAGTCTTTATCGTCATATTCTGCCAAAACTTTGCAGCAAATCTTTGTTACCACAGTGCCTTTGGAGTAGCTTATCAGTGCAGATATGTACTAATGCGTATTGCTACTTGTTTAGAAATAAAAAGAACACCACTTGCGTGGGTCTGAAGTTCACCAGGCAACTCCTTTCTGTCACGAAAAGGTTAATGCATAAGCTACTGATAACAATAAAGCCAAAAAGTAAAGCTCATATGACCAAATAAAGGTTGCATATTTTACCACTAATATCTACAGCAATAACCACCAGAAATAAGCATAAGTTCCTTGGTCTGTGTAATAAGTACCTGGCTAAATAAAAAAAAAAAAAACAGGTTTTAACTTTTTAAGATGGGTAACACCACAGTAAAGTCTGCTTGGTATTAAAACAATGGCAGAAAATAGAACACAACAATTTCAAGACAACTTTAATACTCTTTTTGTAATATTTCAAAAAAGCAAAAAAAAAAAAAAAAACTAACTGCAAAGAAATGTTTTCTATTTTTACTTAGATGATAAAAGTTTTAACATAATTTTATATGTATTTAACCAAACCTGACCTTAAATTTGAATATGGCTGCTTTCCATACAAAACCAGCTAAAAGCAAAAGTTCTCATGCAAGCCTGAAGATGTTTGTCATCTTAATAAAATAATTTGCCTCAAACAACCTCCTTTAGTAAACTTTGTTAGTAGAATTTATGTTAAAAATGTAGAAAAAGCATTTACTAGTTTGCGTTCTATGACTCATCCAATTACACTAGTTTTCACTAGATGTGGATGGAGCCAATGATCTGCATTGGATGGAGCACATGACGTGAAATAAATATTTAGAAACATTAAACCGAAGCCAAGAGGAACGAGTAACGTTTTTTTTTTTTTTATGTAAGGAATAAGAAGTACAGATACTTGTGTTAAAATGTAATGAGCAGAAGTCAGAAGTAGGAAGAAAAATAAGTAATGGAGTAAAGTATAGATACCTAAAAAGTGTACTTAACTACAGTAACAAAGTACTTGTACAACTCTGATCTCTGTGAGCCTGGTAACTATTAAGAAATTTAATTTTGTTCAAATTTAAATCCAAGCTCCGACTTTACAGGTAAAAAACTAAAAAAAATGTGGCCTTGATGTAAAAGGTAAAATAATCAGGTAGTATTTTATTTGTGTAACCAAAATGATTCCCGATCAGTCTGTAAAGGGTCCAGTTCCAATTTGATAAAAAAGTAAATAATTCATTAATATCAGGGTTCAACTAGCATGTGTCCTGTGGGGGGGAATTAATGTAGATGTCTTGTTTTAAATCAGAATATTCTCTGGAGCTGTTTTTTAATTGTCAAAAAAAAATCGAATTCTGCTGTAGTGAAGGTGACCTTTTGGCTTAATAAGAAGAACATTTCAATCAATTCACAATTATTCCAACTCCTTGAAGGTAGAACATTCATTCAAAACAATTTGTTATGCAATTAAGCTTTTGTTTATTATGGGTCACAGCTCTTACATAGCTGTTAGCTCTAATCCAGCGGGGAAATTTCCCCCAAAAGCTCCTGTGTTTATGACATTAGAGCTGTTCCTTACCACTTTTTAAGATTATTTTATTGCATTTTCAGAAGAAACCCACAGACCTGTTATAAAAATCCAGCTTTCATCCACTAAGGCAGGGGTCTTCAATGTTTTCCAGGCCAAGGACCCCCAAACTGATGGCGAGGTGGAGCAGGGACCCTCTAATTATATATACTGTATGAAATTGTGTTATATCCAACTGGTCCTATTGTCACTCTATTACATGGAGTCATGTAAACAAAAGTAATTTCTCCCTGGGATTATTAAAGTATTTCTGGTTCCTGGTTGATGGGACAGGTGTTATGAATGAAACGGTGCCCAGCTTGAAAGAGCTCCTGTGTGTTGCTGAATGTGAGCATTGATGACTGAAAGACATCTTCTGCCTCCATTTATCCGTTTACTACAGTTCACTGAATTCATGTTAATGTGGATTTAAAGACATTTCAATTAGTGGAAAAAATTACAGGGGGGAACACAGGCGTAAATTTCTGAGGGACTGGTGTGGACATGTCCCCATCAATAATTTCCGCTTTTTTCCCCTTTTCCGCTCAATTCATGCAGCCAAAGGTAACAAAGGTTGGGTGCAGCTATCTGTGTTCAGAGCGTTTTGAGTCTCTCTCTTGCGCTGCTCCCGTGTCCCGCCTCTAGGTCTAAAATCATCAGATCTGTCACACTGAGACACCTGATTTGCGTAGAGAGTAGCTACTTGGTTGGAGGAGAGACACACAGCAGCAGAGTGATGTTTAACCTACAGCTACTGCAATATATTTAAGTAAAAGTTAGGAGACAGGTTGGTTAAAAAAAAATTGGGAACAAAACAACGAAAAAATCTGTTTGACATACAGCTAAAAAGTGCAACACATTATAAGTTTATACAAGTTAGTATTATAACGCAAGAAGCTTGAGAAAAATAGTTTGTTCTTCTTTACTATAAAAGCTGGGCAACTCAGAGGACCATGACTCCCAGTTACAGGTTAAAATTAACATGTTTTCGTATTGAACAGACAGAAATTTAGTTTCTGGCATCATTATATTAGTAAATATTAGTGAATAGGTTCATTAAACAGCAGAGAGAGAGAAGTAGGGTGAGCTGCAGATTTAAAGGTGAAACAGATTGACTGGGATATGCAACATGCAATAAAATATAGCTCCAAATTTACCAGAAAGTTAATGAGAAAGAAATATGCTATGCTACATTTAAAATGAAGCATTTCCATATTGTTCTGTATGGATGCGATTGAAATTCTAGGAATGCATGATATATCGATGTTGGCATCGGAATTGGCTGTTATTCATTATTTGTGCTATACAATAATGTTTTCGGGTCTTATATATGTAATGCAAGACATCTCTATAACTATCTATAAATATAAATATCAGTGTATTATGGTTCTCTTGTGTTGTCAACAATAGGAAAGCATTCGATAAATATATGTTGGAGCTCATTTTTGGAAAATACAAAAACCTAATGAAAAAAAGTCTAACCAAGCAAAACTTTCTTGCCCCCCATGCAGTACCTCTGTGGCCCCCCTAGGGGTCCTGCACCCCCTGTAGAAGACCTTTGCTGAACGTGATTATCGATAAAGATTGAATTTAAACTATATTAAAAAAAATTTGTTTTATGCAAATATGGGAATCCCATGTATAATAAAAGCACACAGCGCTTGGCGCCTGAGCACCCATAAAAAAATCTGAATTTAGGATCAGCGTTTGGGGCAAAGCGCAGAAGCGTAGCAGGAAAATTTTTATAAAGGTGGCCAGTCAATGAGCAATGTACACTGAGGGGTGG
>NW_015151194.1:120126-123401 GCF_000732505.1 Cyprinodon variegatus
GCCAATGATTGGCTAAAGGGGGCCATGGCCACCTCTGGCCCCCCATCTTGTTCCGCCCCTGGCAGAGCGACCACATTTTTACAGCGTTGATGTTTTATAACCCAAACCAGCAGCCTGCCCTTTCATAGCGATGGGTCATCAGTGTCTGGGCAGCTCAGGATGGATGCTCTCAGCCTACTAGATCCCCACCAAGGCCTGTTTACATCGCTAGCCTGCTAGCAGCATTGTATAACTGAAGTCATGCTTGGTTAACACACCTGCACCAAAACAGAAATAAAGCTCATTTCTATCAACGGTTGATAGAAATTAGCCCCCGCGAGACAATGGGGTCGTTTCCAGCTCTTAAACTGGCTAATATTAGCATTTAGTATCAGCTAGCGGAGGAACGCAAACTGTCATGACTTGGCCAGCGAGCTAATGTCCCTCCTGTTCCACAAAACCGCATTGGCATGACCACAGAGCTGGGAAACAACGACGACAACCATCACGGATTAACACGCCCCGGTAAAAGCCACAGAGCTGTGTTATCCACAAAGCACAGTTCTTACGACATGTCGTACTTACAACATCGGCGATAGGGTCCGTCTATCCATTGAACTCGCTGGTAATGTCTGATAGCAACACAGAAAACTGTGACATAAACGGTTTTCAATCGGTGACCCAGTTTCTGTTCGCCGTCATGCCTGTCGGACCACTAACCTAGTTTTTCGACCAATCGGGTTCGAGATTCCGGCATCGGCATCCCGTTAGCTAATCAGATGTGAGATCGGGCTGGGAAATTGTGACGGACGCGGAAGCTGACCAATGGTGGGCCGATTAGAACGGAATGCAGAAGTCAGTTTGTGTGTGAGCGTGTTACGGAAAACACAATGCAAACAGGCCATTTAGCTGGCGCTGTGCCCGATAACCCTGATTATCATTTTTAGTCTTTAAATAGACTGAATTATTGTGTTCCTATATGCTTTGTAGCCACAGCATATATGAATAGTTTTTAATATATTTTGGATTTTTATTCTTCTTATTTTCGCCCTTCATTTCAATTTTATCTTAAATGTAAAATTATATTTTTCAAATCTTTGTATTTCTTGGGGTTTTTTTTAATGCAATGTTTGCCTTAAACATTTAAAGAAAAATATTTATACAACCAATGCCTCATTTGTTTTGTCCTTATCTTGCACATCTACGCCCTCTACTGGGCAGAATTTGCATATACTGTGAATGTCTCCTGCAGATGTGATTTTCTTTTTGCATCACTTTCTTTAGTTTCATTTTCAGAAAGTGAAAAAAATATAGTAATAAATATTACAGATTTACGGAAGAGGATTAGGGCCACTGAAAAAAAAGTGAACAGATTTTTACATTTTATGTTAGTATAATATGGAAAAGATTTTAATTTCAGAATTTTGACTTTTTTCTTAGATTTCTGATTTGATTCTCAGAATTCTGACTTTTTTCTCACAATTCTGACTTCAGTTTCAGAATTCTGACTTAAATCTCAGAATTCTGGCTTTTTTTCTCAGAATTCGGACATTAATCTCAGAATTTTGAATCTTAATCTAAATGGGCACCATGAAGGGGAACTCAGCTTCACTGACAAAGATGTGAGTTGTTTGGGAGGGCCAGTAACACATTGGTGGAAAATGACTGAATTGGGCGACGTTTTACGTGCCAGAGGGGTCCCTGGTGAAGCTATTTCATTAATGGAAGAGCAGAAGGTGATTAAAATAAGAGAGATAGTTTAGTCTCTAAAACAGACATGGCTACGGCTTGATGCTAACATGCAGAATTCATGATGTAACATAACAAGCTGTTAGAATTCAGTAAGGATTCTAAGATCAAGGTCAAAATTCTGAGATTAAAGTCAGAATTCTGACTTTTTTTCATATTATACTGAAATAAAATTAAAAAAACAGTTAACTTTTTTAAATTTTTTTCATTGGCCCTAATTTCCTTCCGTACAGATTTCCTTTTACTCGCACCTTTATATTCAACAGTAATTCAAATATACCTGAAATAAAGATTTTTTTCCTCTGTTCTTTAGTACATCGTGTTCATAACATTGCTCTGTATCTGTTTTATAACTGCATTGGCATTCAAAATAAAAAAAAATAATATTTTGATCGTTAGTATTCATTAATGTTATTAAATAAGTATTAGTAAAATGTTTATATATTTCATGTTATTCATAAATAAACTTTTCATCAACCTTGTATTCCAACAGGGCCAGCCTGTAAGCAAATTATTGCTTAAAGCAACTAGCCCAGGACAAATAGGGGCCCCAAAAAGGACTTTCGAATGTATTATATAATCATAACAAGAAAAACGCTAATTCATGACAATTTGTGTATTTTTTCATCATTTTAACTCATATAAATAAAAAATAAGTATTGCCAGATTGATACACAAATGAGAAAGGATGAGTGTAAACCTATCAGAGCCTAATTTATCTTTAGAGAACAGACTGAAAGTGATGAGAGTGCACTGGGTTCAGAAAAGGAAAACCTTCCAGACACCCTAAAGCACAGATGACCTCATTAACCCATTTACCTTCTGAAAAGGAGATCTGATTTCTACTGAAATCTTTGGGTAGCTCTGAGGACGGCCTGTAGTCTCCCTGTGACTGTTGCATCTGCAGAGCAGAGCTTTTCCAAATTCAAACCAAGAAAGAACTAGATGAGGTTTTCCATTTTAGAAGAATGATTGAGTGATAATTAACAACAAAGCTCTCTGTCAGATTTCTTAAAGTGATCCATGTCATCCATGACTTTGGAAACAGAAAAGCTTGGTGCAAGAGTGAGTAGGGTACGTAGGAACAGAGCAGTAACATGAAAAAGTAATATGTGCAGGCAAAGATATGTTATATTTTAAATATGCTTTGGCATATAGTTACAGACATTCACATGTTTAAAAAAAATATTTATTCAGCTTCAAATTTAATTTCCATTTCTACCTGCTGCGTTCTTTGAACTAACGATCTGCAGTTGTTTTTAGAACAGGCTCTTAACAATCCTCTTTCCAGATCTACACTGAGCTCCTTAAACGTATCCACTGAACATCCAGTGACTGCTGTCAAACATCCTCTTTTATAACAGCCAGAGAAGCTGCGTACCGTTAGCAGTGATCTCTACTGGCAGGTTAAGAGGCTTAGGCATGAAAAAAGACTTTTTGCAACATCCTCTACCTCTTGGTTATAAATGTGTCTTGGTAATTTAGGAGTATATTAATAGTTTCCTCTGTGTCATATTTTCAAAATGCATTATATTTTCAAAATGCAT
>NW_015151194.1:124878-126670 GCF_000732505.1 Cyprinodon variegatus
CTGGGATCTGCTGGACCTGCATCGGATGCTTCGAAGCCTCTTCCCAGAGGGCAGCAGGGAGAACAGTCCATGGTGGGGGGGTGTGAGGGGTCATTTATAATGCTACAGGCTCGGGACACACAGGAAATGTCTTTAATGGAGGGAAGAGCAGCCCCGATGATTATCTCTGCTGTTCTCACCACTCTCCTCACCTTCTTCCAGTCTGAGGCGCTGCAGCCTCCACACCACCCAGTGAGACAGCTGCTCAGAACGCTCTCTATGGTGCTTCTGGAGAAGGTGGGGAGGATGGGGGGGCAGGTGGGCTCTCCTCATCCTCAGCAGGAAGTCCATGTGCTTCTGTGCCCTTTCGACCAGTGAGGTGGTGTTTACATTCCAGGGAAAGGTGTCTGTGATGTGCACCCCGAGGAATGTGGTGCTGCTGACCACCTCTACAGCTGAGCTGTTGATGACCAGTGGAGCGTGGTTAGGCCGGTTCTTCTTGAGGTCTAAGATGATCTCCGTCTTCTCCATGTTCAGGATCAGGCTGTTATCTTTGCACTACTCCACCAGCTGCTCCACCTCCTCTCTGTAGTTCTGGTCGTCTCTGATGAGGCCCACCACCGTGGTGTCGTCTGCAAACTTCACGATGTGATCGGTGGTGAACCTGGGGACACAGTCGTGTGTCATCAGGGTGAACAGCAGGGGGCTCAAGACGCAGCCCTGAGGGGAGCCTGTGCTTCGGATGATGACATCAGAGGCATTCTGTCCAACCCGAACTGACTGAGGTCTGTTGGTGAGGAAGTCTAACAGTCATTTGCAGAGGGGTGTATTGAATCCCAGCTGTTCCAGTTTGCCGATCAGATGCTGTGGGATGATGGTGTTGAAAGCAGAACTGAAGTTCAGGAACAGAATCCACACATGGGTGTTGTTCTCCTCCAGGTGTGCCAGGCTCAGGTGGAGAGCAGCAGATGGCGTCCTCAGTGGAGCGGTTGCATGGGTAGGGGAACTGGAACGGGTCGAATGTGGGCGGCATATGATGGCCGACCAGCTCCACCAAACAGCGACCTGAGTCCACTCTGACATCCTGTCCANCCACTAAAATGTGCCTTTAGCCGACAGAGCGACCCACTTAGAGCAGGAATTATACCAAGATTGTAAAAAATATGTAAACATTTTGCATTTGAGATAAAAAAAAAAAAAATTCTCTTTTATTCCTTCCAGAACTCCTCAAGAGGAAAAGTTTCTGTTTTACCTTGTTTCATTTCCGATCGCCATTATGATTAGAGCCCATATGCAAATAACAGAGTATTAGGGCCAGGCTAGAGATTTTTATTTTTATTTTTTTAGGAATAAATTCGTAACATTATGAGAATAAAGTCTTAATATTTTGAGAATAAAGTTGAAAAATACAGAGAATGAAGGCATCATACCGACCAGCATATGATTTTAGACAGATTTATTTTAACATTTTGTTTACACAAGTTTAGAACAGCTCTCTAGAAAATGTCCTTTTTTTAAGTGCAGCCTTGAGACCAGTTAAAAAGTACATAAAAACAGTAATATAAACATAAATAAAATAAAGTAATATAAACATATGACTGTATATTTACAGTTCTAACATTTCAGTTTTTTTTTTTTATAAAATATAATAAAATACAATAAAAGAACCCATTTAACAAAACATTCAGCAGTCTAATGGCAGTGGGGAAGAAGCTGTTCTGGGATCTGCTGGACCTGCATCGGATGCTTCGAAGCCTCTTCCCAGAGGGCAGCAGGGAGAACAGTCCATGGTGGGGGGGTGTGAGGGGTCATT
>NW_015151194.1:128125-129454 GCF_000732505.1 Cyprinodon variegatus
GGTAGGGGAACTGGAACGGGTCGAATGTGGGCGGCATATGATGGCCGACCAGCTCCACCAAACAGCGACCTGAGTCCACTCTGACATCCTGTCCAATTTAATGCTGCAAGGCTAAAAGATTGAATTATTTGTTAAACCAGAGCCAAAGTATAACTTCACATGATGCTTCACATTCCTCATTTTAGGGAAGAAAGTGCAACTTGTAAGAGCAACTTTATTCTTGCAATATTAGGACTTTATTCTCGTAACTTTATCACTTTATTCTCATAATATTAAGGTTTTATTCTCGGAAAAAAAAAAAAATACAAATCTCTAGCCTGGCCCTAAAACTTTGTTGTATGTACACACCCAAGATCTTTGGAGTAAAATAATCGCCACTGCATTTGTCCAACACCACTGTAACATTTTCACTTTAGGCCAAACCTTCATCCACTGGGACTAAAGTTAATTTGCGGATGAACATGCCAACCCGCCCTCTATCCCTGTAGCAAAGGAGCGTTAGCATATGGTGCTGAGCCCTTAACTAATATGTCCACTGAAAACAAAAGAATGGATACAAAGATTAGATGGAGGACATGATGGAAAAAATACATGAACAGACATGAATGAAAAACTGAGGGGAAAGAAATGTGAGCGGCAGCGACAAAGAATAGCTAAAGCTAGGGATGAACAGACATGGCCTAATTGTTTGACAGTTTTCCAGGGGGTTCTTTTTTTATTTTTCAATTTTATTTTATTTTATTTGTATGCTTAAAGGGATCCCACATGAAACAATGACTCAGTGTTTGCAGCATCACACAGTGATTCCCAACTGGGAGTACGCGTAACAATAGTGGTCCGCCAGTGCATTGGAAGGGGTCCATGAAAATATTTGATGTCTTAGGTTGTAAAATAAAATGGGGATCGGTTTTAATTTGTGAGGACCCAATAGAAAAATGAAACAGCTTTTTTATCAACCTAAAAGTAAATTTTTCTTGTTGCTGTTTTTCACACTGAGCTATCGGCGCTCATCAAAGCAGCTCAGGTGTCTTGATGAAAACAGCTAATTAAGTCAGTCTGACCATGATTATTGTTCTGAATTCTGTTCCAAATTCATCGAGTTTAAATGTGATTATAGGGGAGTTACTCAGAGGAGCTCCAGTTTTAAATATACAGGTTTTTAATATGATTTAATTTCGTATCTTGTTCGATTGCCTGCTTCTAACTTCTAGGGAACATATTTATTTTTTTATTTGAGATGGAGTGAATAAAATATCTAATAATTACATTTTCAGTATATCTCATTATCCATGAGATAACAAACAAATATGACACAAAGACATACATCTG
>NW_015151194.1:131844-135008 GCF_000732505.1 Cyprinodon variegatus
TTTTTTCTAACTCAACAATAAAAAGTCCCTACAATCTAAACATATTAGTTTTTAGTTTTGTTAACCACCCACAATAAAAACGTGCAGCACAAATTCAAAACATTTTGTTCCAACTCTCATTTATTTACTTTACTTTAAATGTTTGGTTTTAAATAAGATATTTCGGTTTAAAGAAATATTTGGAGTTCTATCCAAGTTAAGGGTGCTGAGAAATCCGAGCAGTCCGTGAAGGCGTCGCGCCTATCACATGGCAGGTGATGTTAGTACAGAGACGCGCTCACAGCGGCGGAGCGACGCTCAACTGTACATTCAGGTCGGACCAGCTTGTGACATCTGGGCGTGAGAGGGCCACGCGTGGCCCAGTCGTGGAGCTGGCCTTCTCCCACCAACATCTCTGGAGGTTTCCTAACGACAGAATCTCCCAGGACTCGGCTTTAGTGAGTTCAATTTGACTATTGTGGAGGTTTCTCTTTACTTTTGGTTGTTTTAGGAGTAGCTGCTGGTTTATTGCAACAACAAAAATATATATACAAGAAAAAAAAAAAACAAACAGGAGGAGTTTATAATGTTGCTTTAAATCTTTGCTTTTATTGTGTAATTTAACCGTTTTTTTTAAACTTTATTAGGTTTTGTGGAGCCAAATGAAGCCTCCATATTTCATATTGTTAACCATAAAAGAGCTGATCATTTGCTGCAGCTGTTTTACTTTAGATCTATTTACTGGCCAGGGATGTTGTGCAACACAAAATAGTCACATGACGCCTTTAATTTCTGCTTGACAGCCAATTCAACTTGTGGACATGCTCCAGGAAAGCCAGCACTTTGCTTTGTTTTGTGTTTCAGTTTTCTCTCCCTCCACTTGCTCTGTCTTTTTCTGTCAGCTTGGATCTCTCATCCATTGCCTCTCAAAAGCCCCCAGGCTGTGTTAATGCAGACCATCAATTTCTGACATCATGAGTTGAAAGACATTGGGGGAGGAATCTATTGCTGCTGATCTGCTCATCACTGAAAATCAAGGCTTTATGTGTGGCTCCCCTCAGCTGTAGCATCTGCTGCATCTAACTCTGCAAACACAAACTAACAGACATGCATGCAGGCATGGACACCAACATCAGAAAGGGCCGACTTGAGAGAGCTAAAAGACCCTTCTCACTGTGAATGCAGCCGGCCGGTGCCTCTTTCTGGTGCAAATCTCATTTAAAAAGAAGAGAGTTGAAAGGCATCATTGCTGCTCACGACAGTGAATTGATTAAGGCTCCTCTGGTTGGCACTTGGGTGGCATTAGCACTCTGAAATGAGAGGAAATAAAAGCTGCAGCCTGGGTGAAGAGGCAATTGATGAAAAAAAACCCAACCCTAAATAATAAAAGAAAAGTAATGTCATCAAAGTGTTTACTCAATCAGAAATACGAACTAAACTGAGTAGTTTTTTAGGATGGTGCCATTCATATGCATGCAGCAGATGATGGCACTCATCCCCCTGATCAAAGCGGGTCGTGTAATTCCAAGTGTTCATTTTGCTCTGCAGCCGAATCAGATCTGGTGGTTTCTCTGTCAACTGCTGTTCCTCGCGCCGTGACTGTGGGTTCAGCAGATATCTTTCACTGCTGCTCTATACCAGCCAGGAATAAAGCTGAGACAGAGACGGAGATGATTGGAGGATGCAGAGAGATGTCCAGGAGATTAATGCAATGAGAGGGAGGGGAAAAAAGACCTTTAGCTGTTAGGATACAAAGAATGATAATTGACTTACTTTGTTCATAAAACAGGAGACATGTTTTATGCATGGAAATATAGTAAAGCAGAAAAAAATGAAAGTTTGTTAGTTCGTTAAGGATGTTTTTTTTTTTTTAAAACAACGAAAAAAAAGAAAATAAGAAGGCCGAAATGAATAACCGAATAACCCGAACAAAAAACAAAACCCAAAAAAAACCAAAACCAACAAAAAAAAAAAAAAAAAAAAACGGAAAACGAAATATGCAAGATATGCTGCACCGGGCTATAAGCTGCTGATATCTCCTGAACTGTCTCCCACCACACCTGTAGGGGGAGCTCTACATAAAGCCCCTGGAGTAGGGACAAATAGGAATGCTAGCTCTCGTTAGCTTGTTGTCTCGCAGCAGTAAGAGCTTCTAATGAACGATGGGGCTTCATCAGCTCTTTATTTTTAGCTCTTCAGGAATTGAGCCCAGTCTTTTCATTGGTTCTGCAGCTTTAATGAGGCAATAAAAAATTTCAAAAAGTGTGAATTCGAGACATTTGTTTTCAGCGTACCTGCTGCTAGCATGTTCTTGTGCTAAATTGAAATAAGTCCCTTATTCTTTTATTTAGAGCTTTGACTTCCCTCTCTCGTTAGGAAAAATCCTCAAAAAAGCTGCACTTTCTTATAAGCTGCATGGTTCAAAGCATGGGGAAAATGTAGCGACTTATAGTCTGGGAAATACGGTAATTGGATTAATGATTTATCAAAGTAGTCATCATCTAATCTGGTAATAAAATCTTTATCTTTGCTGAAGTAATAACCTTCTTAAAAATCAATTTTTACTAATTTATAAATTTTATTAATTTAAATTCTTTCTTTTTTTTTTTTTTTTTACAAATATTTCCTTTTTGGAAAATCCACCAATCCACTGTCTGGGCTTCCACAGTTTAGGGTGACATCAGTTCATCCTTTTTTGTTCTTAGATGTCTCCTCATAAGTGATAAACTAGCTCACTGCCTATGTTAAGTGTGATATAATGTTTATTCTGAAACGTTAACTTGGCTAAACCAGGCTGATTTCTGTCGTTCAATTTGAATTCTACATAGATAATCATCTGGAAAGGCTCCTGTTGAAAGTGCTGGTGAATATTCTCATCCAGGTCATATTTATTACAAAAAAGTAAAAAAAAAAATACAATCCACTGGACTTTGTTTCCAAGTTTGAAGACGCTTCCTCTTCCCATCCAGGAAGCTTTTTTAATTCAAAACGTCAGAAATGGCGGCGATTTCGAGGCTTTATCGAATGGAGCAAAAACGGTTGGTTCCTGTTAAAAGTGTTCGCAAAACGGAGGGACAATGAGTAATTTTTTTAAGGCTGATTGGGTAAATCACCAAGAGACGCCTGTCTTCCGTGTTGAGTTTTTAGCCAATCACAGCAGCAGGAGCTTGATTTGTTTCTAAAAC
>NW_015151194.1:136603-137943 GCF_000732505.1 Cyprinodon variegatus
TAATAAACTGTTTAAGAGGAGTGATCATAGTGATCTGTATGATCAGCGGTGTGTCTGTCTCCCTTCCAGCTTCCAGATCAGCTTCTCTAGTTCATGTGGCGCGTCGAGCAGCAGAAGTTCAATTTTTTTTAACTCCAGCAGCTGCTGCGTTTGCAGTGCGTCCCGCGCCTCAGAGGCCTTCAGCTGCTCAAAACGCGCTGCGGGACGTTTTGCTGCGTCTTGATGCTCGTCAACCATTGACTTTGCATGTAAACTAGCTGCTCCTGCTGCCTTTGCTGCTTTAGGTGTGAACATCCCACCCCAAAAAAAAAAAAAAAAAATTGGGGGGCTTTATTAATTCATAAATCTCGCAACAATCCATCTTGCTTAAGCTCATAAGTGAAACGTGATTGTTTTAAAACATTTTTTTTTTCAGCCAAATATCACTGCCCTTTGACATATTAACGTCACCTCCCACAGGGGATGATTGAAATTAGTTAGTTTTTGAAAGCAATAATTGTCATTTATCATTTTTATTGTAAAACATGAAAGAAAAAAAGGATTTGGTATAAAAACAAATAGATTAGATTTTCAAGCCATACCTTCCAGCCCTAACTTAAGGTAACTATTTAAAGAAAATATCTAAAATATAATCCTTTACATACATGAAACTACAACTTTTTTTCCATAAAGGATGATGTGCCATTTGCAATTTTATTGGATTTCATAATTAGAGTTTTTTTCAATATTCCTAATATTTATTTAGAAATATCGATGTATTAAAAGCGTCTCATTTTAGATAAATAAAATAAAAGATAATTGGTTGATTAATTGATTACTAAAATACCAAATAGATCTAGCCCTAGAAATGGGTAAGTTCATTCCATCTTAAAAATGGTTTCAGACAAGGATAGACCGACAACGATATTTTTTGCTGATTATTATAAATGTTTTTTTAATACCCGCATCAGCTTTATACATGTATGTTATCCGTTCCCTGATTTATTCAGCAGCCATGCATTGCTAGTCCCTCCATTAGCTATCCATTGTTCATGTTATTTAATAACCACCAATCAGTCCATACATGCACAATCTTGACATCCTTAAAACCAAGTGTTTTGTTTTTGATTAAAACCTTTTTTCTATATTCTATATTTTCTATAGTGATTGGTTGATGCCTAATAAGAGACAATAAATGGAAATTGGCACCAAAGAAGCTGTTGGAACAACTTCTTTGGGTTATTTTAGCAGGTCGCCGTTTGGTGCAGATTTATAAGTGACAAATAAACCCATACAGATTCAGGCATGGCATTTTAGAGCATTCAGTTTACCAAATAAGCATCTTTGGAATGACTACTTAT
>NW_015151194.1:138727-140514 GCF_000732505.1 Cyprinodon variegatus
CGTTATCGGCTACATGAGTTTGAAAATATCGGATATCGGCCAAAATCCCATTATCGTGCATCCCTAATGATAAGTCTTCTGCTAGAACATAAAAGATCAAATTTAGGTTTTTTAACTAGTTTCAATCTGTTCTTGGTTTCCCATTTACGGAAATTCCCAGATTTTTGGAGCAGTTTAGCTGAACGTGTATTTTTCAGTGACTGGCTTTCTAAAATCCGATATAAACCACAGAAGTAGATGCAACTCATTAACCTCTAGTTATCTGCACACCTTTTGTATGAGCACATTTCTGACCTATAAATGAGAGCGTGAGCATCGCTGCAGACAAGTCTCACCGTAGGACTTGTCAGAAATAATCCCAGGCGAAGCGGCTGAAGGGCGGAGGAGGAAGGAGGTGAGGATGGAGAGAAGCATGAAAACGATTAAAAGGAATGAATGTCACCCAGAGCTCAGGAGAGTGGAAAACACGGGTGCAAGCTGTAGGAAATGAGGGGGAGAGAGGTGGGTGCGGGATTTTTAGTGACAGATATGAGGTGGGAGGATGTGTTGAGTTACATAACGCTGTGAATGTTTAAGATGAAAGAAGTTTTTCATTTATTTACTCAAGATGTATATATTTTTTTTTTAGCTTCAATCTGTAAGTCAATTCCAGTGCAGAAAGAGGTAGAAGGACAACAACCATTGCCACAACTGCAATAGTGGGGGAAAAAAAAAAAACAATTAGGGTATTCCACCTCAAACTGGTGCAACAATGCTGGTTCTGCTTCTGCCTCTAGTTGACGCGTTGACGTCATACACGTCACTGCGTTTCATTGGTCCGAAACATTTCTGTATTGAGCCGAATGCATCTGTTGGCCTCTGGCTAAATGTATTTTTGAGTAGGTGAATTCACAAATCTGGTTACAATTCATGTTTGCAATGTAATCATTTTTGGTCTTTTTAAATAAATTAAGCTATAAACATTACTTTTTTTTTTTTTTTTTTTTGGCACTAGTGGCCCTTATTTGACAGAAGGACTGGGCAGTGAAATCATATAGATAAACATAGCAAAATAATCCTGGTCAATAGCAATAGAAAATATATTTGATTGAATAATCTGTAATTTAATAGATCTCTGAATCAGAGCCGCGCAGATTTTGGGGGTTGTGGGGAAATGGAAGTATTTAGGTGATGATGGTCACAGCTAAGCGAGGTTAGTGGTAGGGCTGACAAGTTTTTCAAGGTTAAAAGTCATGTTTAAAGAGAAAGTGGGTTATATTTCAAATGTAACATTGTTGTGCCTAAATCCTAATCGGGTATTGGACAGTTAAAAATCTGATTCCTGCAACATGTATTAAGAAAGTGGTTCACAAACATTTCTTACTGGGCCCTCCTTTTGTTTTACAAGAAAGTTGTCCCATATGGAGCCTAGGCGGAAGTTCAGCTGAAGAAACGATTACTATTCGCCTCAGTCACCGGCCAATCAGCATCCATAGTTCATCTTAAAAAGGGACTCCTATCCACATCTCATAGAAGGCGCCTTAAGCACAGGCAGCGGTCACGCTATGTCGGACTTCTATTGAGATGACCCAGATTCAACCCACCTCCATCCCCTCCTCCACCATCGTAGCTAAAGCTTCATCAGTGTCATTCCTCCTGGACTTTTACTGCGTTCCCTATCTCATCTCAACCGGTCCGGCAGAAGACCGCCATGTTGAGCCTGGTTCTGCCAAAGGTTTCTTCCCAAATGGGAGTTTTTCCTCTCCACTGTCGCTTCATGCTTGCTCATCATGGACAGGTTCTCTCAA
>NW_015151194.1:141014-151099 GCF_000732505.1 Cyprinodon variegatus
TTTCCTCTCCACTGTCGCTTCATGCTTGCTCATCATGGACAGGTTCTCTCAACCTGTGTTATCCAGCTGGACTTCCATCTTCCAGGTCCCTGAGTAAAGCTCTAGTATCAGCTCACGCAGTCCACTGGATCTCTCCATACAGCTCAGGCATACTGTCTCGCCAGCCAGCAGTCTACAGACTGACCAACTTCATCTATCTCCACTCCACCACTAGTTGCACCGATACCAGTATCGGGCCGGGCCCCGATCCAGCACTAAAATGGTGGTATCGGTATCGGTAAATACCAACAAATAGAGCACCGATACCATTTTGAGAGCCAAAGGTTTCTTCAACTATTGTCACCCATTCCAGGTAGGCAGTAAAACGTTCTACTGGATTCTCTTTGTATTAGTCTTTTTCCTGCTTCACAAAGGAAGGCAGCAGCTTGACAAAGCCATGATGGCAATTATTTTACATCTAAGTAGTCTGCAGTTCTTCATATATACACACACATCAATTTCAAACAGATGGTATCGGCCTATACTGGACAGCCAGGTATCGGTATCGGGGCCAAAAAATGGCATCGGCGCAACACTCTTGTTTACTTCTGTTGATGCATATCAAAGCAAATTCTGAGCTAATGTTTCTTGCCGAGGTCTGAGCGCCTAAGACTTAATTAATCGTATAAATAAAACTCTTCTAATTATCTTAAGTTTCTGTGTGAGTTTTTCAGATTGAACTATTAATAGTGACATTGATGGTGAGTCGCTACTGTTAATTAGCCACTTGCCTGCAGGTGTATTGCTTACTGTGTCTAAGTTGGTCAAAGAAAAATTAAAAAATTACACAATCAAAAGACATTTTTCTTTTTTCTATTCTCCTCTTCATTCCACAAACTTCTGTGAAGTCACATGAAAATGTGCACCTTTAATGAGCTTTAAATGCATTTTACAAATCTCAACTTCTTTATTCAATTGCATTTATCTCATAGGAATGAGGAATGATGGATGTGTCCGGTATAAATTCTGATATTTGTTTTTTTATTTATTTTTCTATAATCTGGTAACGGCTACTTGTTTCTGAATTGGAAATCTTGTTAAACATTCTGACATAAAACGGTTAAACTCCAATATTTTGGAGGATTTAATTCATTGGCATCATCATCTCTTTTCTTTTTTTTTGTAGATTTAGAAAAAGCAAAGCATGTCTAAAGAAAACTGAAGGTTGCAATTTTAAATCTAAAGCCCACAAAATGATAATAAAAAATCATATATATATATATATATATATATATATATATAACTTGAAGTTTGCTTCTTGTAGAAACAATAAAGAAAAAATGTAAAAAACTTTTATATTCTAGCTGATTTGGTTGGTATAGAAAAAATGTTCCCACTGCTACAGTTGGACTGCTCCAATTCTGGGGTGCTGAAAGCATATGGCTCCAGTGGGGCGCTAATCAAATCAAGGCAATCAGGTTTTATATGTTTAATTAGGTTGATTGTTCTCGTGTTGCATTCACAATGACGCAAACTCGCTTTAAATTAGAGGAAAACTTGCTTTGTTGGCGACCAAACAGATGCTTTCTTTCCAAACTTGAGTCTAAATGGTTGGAAATTCTCTTTACTTTTATTTACCAATGGCTAATTCTACTTTTAAATATCCTTTAATGCAAAATAGAGTTTCTAAAATTGATCTCTCCTAATTTTGGTCCGACCTCAAGTATTTACAGTGTAGATATTTAGTCAAAGCCTAGCTAAAGTCAATGTTTACTTATTTTTTCCTTTTATGCTTTTCTTATCCAAAGAAATGCAGAGAGAAAAAAAGGTATAAAACTTTAAGAAGGGGTAGAAGGAACCGAAATCTTATATTAATTCTACTCCATTATGCATTTAAAATTATCATCAATACAGGTCCAAAATAATCATTTAAGTGGAAATGAAAAGTACCAGATTATCTGAACAAATATCAGCAACTCATTCTGTCCTGTTTGTATCTAGTGATTTAAGCCTGTATTTAAATATTTTAGAATTGTTGCATATTTTTACTTCAGATCTAAGAACATTTGAAAGTTTTACTCAACTTTCAGATATTCACGGTTTTGGGTGCTTTATTAAGAAGCCTCTTAAATCATAAACCCCATCTCTGTTCATAAACATCTTCTATAGGTTTTCTGATATTTTGTTTAATACTTTAAACATCACCTCTGAGGCAGTTGACGATAAAATTAAACAAAAAAGGGTTGCAGTGCATTGGTGCTGGGTAGAGCGAGCCATGGGTCTGTAGTTCAATTCCAGCTTGGTTATTTAAATTATCACTCACTTGAAATCACTGTCACAAGTACAGTGCAAAAAAATGTAACTCTCTGCATTTAGCCTGTCCCCTTGGCGAGCAGTGGGCTGCCATTTGCGGCGCCCGGGGAGCAATGTGGGGTTCAGGGTCTTTTTGCTCAGGGAGCCAGAGTGACAGTCTGTGGAAGCGGATTTCGAACTCATAACCTCAGGATTCCAAGCTCTATGCCCTAACCACTAGGCCAACACTCCCCCATGTTGCAGTTACCCGTCAGGAGACACCTTTGCCGCATCTCCTTCCCTTCTCTCTACCCGTTTCCTATCAGCCCACTTCCAAAATACAGTCCAAGTGTCACGAAACAAAGAAACTATCGTTAAAAGTCAGTTTGGGAAGTTAATTTGATCATCATCTTCTTCATGTACCCTAGTTTTAAAAAAATGTATGTTTGTTGCATCATTTCAGCTTCTTTTTCCCTCTCAACCACACAGATCCAGTTCTTTTGTGATTGAAACAGTACCTTGTAACGTGATCGGTTGTTGCTCTCGTCCATTTTCTTTGCACCTTGCGAGTTTGTGTAACCCTAGTCTGCTGCAGCCAAGACGCTGGTCTCTGAAGTCAACCTCTCTAAGGGATTATTCCGCTCTCCAGACTTGGCTGTGAAGGTCGAAGGGAAATTCTTTCCTCTTAACCTGAACAGGAAGGTAGTCAGAATAGATCCTGCAAACTAAGTGATGGTGGTCAGAGAAGGCCAGCGTCTGAAGCAGCTGCCAAAGGGTAAATAGATCCCGTTCTCCACTAGCCAGGTGTATTATTCCTTCAACACAATTTAGTCTAGCCATCTATCCCTCTTAAATTGACCCCGATTACTTTAAATCATGTCCTCTGAACCAAGATATTTTCTTTGGTATTATAATAAATAACATTGTGCACCTAAGCATTTAAAAGAGTATGTTCAAGAGTTGAATGAACTTCTAGAACATTCCCAAGATTAAAGGGGTATAATCATGTTATATTTCAATATAAAAAGACCAAAAACCATTTGATCATGATAGGATGGGGTTATTTACACCAATTGTCTGTACTGATAGTCTGTAGATTTCCATCCATTTTGAGCCTAAATAGAATTCCAGCACTGTGGACGACATATGCTGATATGAATCGATGTGGCGCCATCTGCTGGTTGGACTGCAGAACTATCAGAAAGCCAGACGGCAACAAATGAGGCAGCGACTAAATGTAGCCTACCTCTCCTGTACTGCCTCATGGTAAAGCGGTGCTTTAACCTGATAGAAGAACCACCGATATTCAGTGATGGGACTAACGACGTTACTAACGCCGCTACCTTTTTTATTAACGAGTAATCAAAATTATTACTCTTACTATAACTATAACGCAGTTACAATTGCCGACACCCCGTTACTGCGCGTTACTCAGATCGCACAATGAACCTTTTTTCATGATAGGACTCGTGCGCGCGTCATGAGAGAGGGGAGGATGGAGAGTGAGGAGGACTCCAGCGGCAAAACAGCGTTTTCCAGATGGAAATACCGGTGTTACATCGAGCTGCGTTTCCCCATCAGATACGGTTTCCCCTGCATCTCCGCACAGCGCGTCGGCATGATTCACCGCGCAAGCCACAGGAAACGCGCATGATCGCTAAAGGCGCGTAACAGCCGCCCTGTTCTCGCGCCACAGGAGAACTACGGAGAGCGTGAACGATCATTAGCCTATATGGAGAAATATGGATGGATGGATGGAATAGATAGATAGATATAGCTACATGTTCCAGTATCTGTAACAACCCAAACACAGGATTTCAGAATTAGACATCCCCAGTTATTAATTTCATACACTCGCAAAAGTAACGCAATAGTTACTTTTACTACTAACTAATTACTTTTATTGTGGAGTAACTCAGTTACTAACTCAGTAACTTTTTGGGAGAAGTAACTAGTAACTATAACTAATTACTTTTTCAAATTATCGTGCCCAACACTGCCGATATTATTGAAATAAACCGATCTACAGCAACTCTAAGCTCTAGCCAATCCTCCCCAGAGTCGGAAGATCAAGGAGAAAGAAAAAAGCCTGTTTCTACCAAATGTAAACGGCAACACAGGATCAAGGAAAGGACCAATTAATCAGAGCATGTATGTATAATGTGGTTTGTATTCACACTGCAGAGAATAAGAATTGCATTGCTATTGCTAGTTTCAGTGTGAATAAAGACGTTTCCTCGCGCATCCATCAGCTAAGCATCAGCAGGTTTAGCTCCATGTTCAGTGAACACCAATTCGGACTGTTTTCCAATCACTGTCTGAGTCTTATCCGTCTTGGAGTAAATTATTTGTTTGTGTCTTTTTATACTCTATCTTTTTTAGCTATTTTCCACGCTGTGCTGGGAGGTATTCCTTGTTTACTGCCTGGGCACATGCACAGCGTTTTACTGCCATTGATATTGTTAATATTATTTAAAAAAAATTAAATACCAAATAATACACCCACAGGACTAGTAATCTTTCAGAAAAACTGTGACCAGATTGAATAACTGGAGTATAGATTAAAGGTACGTTGAGGATTTTTTAAAAAGACCTGCCTTCTTCACTTAAAAAAAAAAAAATGCGCGTGCAAGAGCATGCACAAGCCCATTTCTCCTCGTGCATGTCCTGTTTAAAATCTGCTGTCCTCATAGCTCATACAAGCTTACTGTGTCCACATAAATTGGGGACTATATAGTGGAATTTTTAGCAAATTCAGTGTACTGATTGTTCGGACAGACGATCACTGCTTTTTGCTCCGTTGGTCAGGTAACTCCTCCTCTACTGCACTGTGACTTCTCATACACTGCTCATAAATTTCAGATCAAAAAACCTGCTTTGCATGTGTTTGCATATCTTTCACCCATTTGTCCAGTCATTAGGATAGGATCTGTATATTGATGAAAGCAAATGTGTAAATACAAGTTGGCATGCGCTCTCTGCTGAATTGCAAACGCAAATCACTTTACATCTTCAATGAAGATCTGCTCTGAGTTTACAAACACGTTTTCACGTTTCAAGACACACTTGAGGATCAAATCCGATGTTTTTACTGTAGCTATTTTTATTTTTTTATCATTATTGAGTACTTATTTAGATCTCTTTTGTTTGTTTCTCTTTAAAGGCTTAAATGCCAGTTTGTCCCATTATCTTTGCTGTTCACTAGTCATAGTATAATCATCCTATGATCTTTCTGTCCAGTTGATTAAAACTCATTTAGCCTGAGCGTCTTTAGCTGATGTCTGGTTGGTTAGTTGCAGTTGTCACATGAAGCTGTGTGTGTGGGTGTATTAAGTGGTGTTGACATGTTGTTTTTACAGTGCTGAGTTGATGACACTGGTGTTTGAGGTCTTTGTACACTATGCTGGCTCTGAAGCCTTGTCTATCCTTAAATATACTAGAAAAACAATGAAGGATTTCTTTAGAAAAGCCATAATTGTCTTTCCAAACTTTATTTAACTGAAAGCTTTTTATTTGCTCAGCAGTAAGAAAAAGCAAATATGACACACACCACATGTCTTTATTCTCTCATGCCATAGTGTGGGTAATGTCATTTTTGAAAAGTACAAAAAAATGCATTAAAACCTATACTGAAATTGCTTCTTTTGAAAGTAAATTTATGAATGATCTTCTGTATCTAAAATGTATATGCATGTGTCCCACTTCCACTAAATAGGCTGGATACATCGGATGTATCAGTCACATGATGCAAAGCGCTTTTTTTTCTGGATCAGAGCAGAGAAAACGTACTCTATATTTTTTAGCTCTGTTTTTTATTGTATTTATATTAATGGAGTGCTTTGAAAGACTTCATGAAAAAAATGTTCTTTGTGTTGGAACATGATTCATGACACGCTTTCATAAGCTTTATTCAAATATATTTGAGTCTTCTAAAGCTGCTCTTCCTTATTTTTATCTACAACTTCTTAAACAAAACTTTTATGATGCACAACACTGATCAGTCTCCCAACAAGAGAAATCCCTCCGCCAATTTAATATTTAATGGGGTGAAACATGCCTCTTATTAAAAATCGAAAATCTCTTACCAAATGGGTTTAATCTTATCAAGGCAAGTCTTGTAAGATAATGCATTAAAAGGTCAATATAAACTCCCAAACTGCACCTTCTTAAAGTCGCTCTAGTGATGGATTCACATCCTGCAACCTCCACACCTGCGTATCGATGTGAATCGGTTAAAGGTGTAGAGGATGATTTTTTTTTAATTTTCGGGTGAATCATCTAAATAAGTGGTCCTCTTAACTGTCAATCATTCTGGTGATATGTTTACGTAAGTCCGTCCTACGTGCTCGCCCCGTTAGCTATCTTTTTCTGCACACTTTCAGGTATATATGCGTGATGAGCTACGGCCTCAGTCACTGAAGCTCACCTTTTTCACAGCAGTTCTTTGAAAATGGCCCAGGGTCTAAGAGAAAGTGTCTACGAAGTGTATGAGAAGGAACAAAAAGGCCTAAGAAGAGGCATATATATCCCAGAATACTTTGCGCAGAGATCTCTCCTTGCAATGCATTGTGGGAGTTGCTGTCACAGCGACAACTACTAACAAAGATGGCGCAGTGGACCAATGGGGAACTGATCATCTGTCCGATCAGTAAGTTGACTGAGTTCACTGTAAATTCCCTTCTCTATATAGTGATTGAGTGATCTAGGGGTTTGGACGGAGGTTCGGACACCGTAAGCTTGTATGATCTGTGAGAACAGCAGCTTTAAAACAGAGCGTGCACGAGAAGAAATGGGCTCGTCCAAACTCTCGCACACGCATTATTTTTTTTAAGAGAAGAGGGCTGGTCTTTTTTTTTTTTTTTAAAGTTGAGAAAATCATCCACAATGTCTTTAATTTGAATGTCCCTACTTGCAACATGTTGACTTGATTCCTCCTCATGTTGTTTTAGCTTTCCACTGGTCTTCGGTGGGTGTAGAAAGAATTTGGAGGTTGGCAGCTCTGTGAATATTAAAGTGAGAATTTCTTATATGTTGAAGCAAAGGTGATAAGGTAAAAAAAATACAGTGGGACTTTAAAGGGGGTGGGGGGTCAGTCTTAATTCTAGTATAGAGGGGTCATTATCCTCTTAAATGTTAGTGGTGTTGCATTGATACTAATTGCCAAAGAATCTAGTGTTTCCTGCTGGCATGGCTTGGCCGGCACGCACACATTTCTATTTACTCTGGGTGACAGCAGGGCCTTGGGGGCTTAGGTCTGGCCTCTAGCTGGTGACACTAATCCAAACAGGCTAAGCCAAATGAGGAGGAACAGTAAACTAACTCAGGCACACATCTCTGTCTGTGTGTTGGTCTGAGTCCGGTTCTCCTTTGTCTTTCCTGGTGTTAATGTTTAACCACACCTGTCAAATGGACAGGTTAGGACTAACTTTTGGATTTTCCTGTCCCCACTGATTCATCATAAGGACTGACCTCATGGATGGGGAACTTAATGTTCTTAGAGTTCACATCTTTCACATTAGTTTGATGTCAAAATGATCTAATTTTCTAAGTTTATGTTGAACCTCTTAAGTGTCTCAGTGAGTGTGTTGACCTTTTATTCTGTGTCTAAAAGAAAAATATTTGTCGTGTTCTCAGATTTATCTTCATGTTCTTCCATAACTGTAAATCATTTTTGGAAGTAATGCATTATTTGCATGTGATGTGCATGCACAGCTAAATGTCTTTTCCTAAACCGGTGCATCATTGAATAATATTCCCAGCCTTCTCCGCCTCTCGGGGAAATCAGTGAACCAACTGTGGAGAAAACCCCTTCTTCTCTACATATTATCTGGCTCCTGCAAAGTGTTACTTTATTTTACAGTTACATGCGCTGCAAATCATGCACAATAATAGTGCTAATGAATTATTGAATTAATATTATGGGCTTGAAGTCAGACTTCATTAAGCTATTTACTGTAATTATCATAGTTCCTGGTGGGCAACATTTAAATTTAGATTAATGACTAGAGCTGCATGGATTTGTTTTTTTTTGTTTTGTGAACGATAAAGTGAATTGGATATTTTTATTTCTAGAGCAGCCAAAAGGCACATAGAAATCTTTAATACAGCTCATCTTTAATTTTTGGCATGTATCAAGTTTTTTTTTTTTTTATGGAGGCCTAAAGGGGACAAAATGAAAGGAATAAATGTCATGAAATGAGTAAACTGTACTATGAAAAAATGAAACATGAAATTAAATATACCATTGTATAATAAATGTACAGGCAGTCCACCCCCCTAGGCCAAGTTTGTGTCTAAAACTTTGCCTATGGGTGGCCAAGTTTTAGGCCCCCCCTGGCTATGCCAGCCACCTTCTAAATTATGACATTAAATAATACAAATATTTATTTCACTCTGTATTTTTTTATTTGGTGGTCAATAGACTGTAGATTCTCAGACAGGGACAACACCTTTCTCATTTTTTCCCCCATGGATTGGTTCAAGGTTGGTATGTACAACCACCCTTACAGAACAGGATGTCCCTGAACATCTCGTTTCTTCATCCACCCCGTAACTTTATCCTTTAGCTTTAACCAAACTTAAACTTAAACACCATTCCCTGGTCACCAGCTATAACCTTTACCCACCGAAGCTACTACTTCTGACAGCAACGGATGTTTTACATGACTGTCGATAACGACGCTCCCCGGCAACTAACTCAGGAAATTCTGGATTGGGGCACCCTTAGTATTGGCCCTCCATATACCTCAAAAATCACATCATAATAATAATGAAAATCCCCCCCCTAGTGGGAACAGGCACACAGACCCAGGATGAGATCTCAAGAACCAGCCAATGTGGGAAGGGGGCAGGCAGCTTGGGATCAGATGCCACCAAAGGGAGGAGCAGATGCAGACTGAAAGCATTCCAAGTAAGAGCTTTGAAATTGATTTAAACCAATGGGAATTCATTCTGGTTGGGAAACCAGACGATCCCATCTGTCAATAGAAATCACAGTGGTGTGTTGAATAGCTGTGGAACTGCAAAAAAGATCTTACTCTTAGTACGTATATGACACTTTGATGTTTTATGTATATTTTGTTTATGTTCATTTAAATCCAAGTTCAAATTGTTGTTTTTGCAGCACTAGTTCGACATAAACATTTCGATCAGTTGATTTGATTAAAACAAAAGTTTATTTTATAAAAAATATGCATAATTGACCTACAGCATGTAGCCAGTAGGTCAATTAAAAACAAAACAAAAATAAAAGCTGGATGGAGACGATTTTCTTTTTCTTTAATTTTATGCCTACCGAAAATGACCTCCCCTCTCGCAGGCTGACTGATGAGAAAACTCATTGAAATATGAGCGAAAATGGAACTTTTAAATATATGCTTATTGTTTTCATATTTCTTATGCACTGATGCCCTGAAATTGAGAGTTTCGTCAGTAGGGCTGGGTATTGTTCAAAAATTTTCGGTTCCAGTACCAATACCGATACCTTCACTTTGATACCGGTTCCTGAGCGCTTCTTTTTTCGATACCAGTTTTATAATATGAATTCGAAGAAAAAGAAAATTACACAACATAAAAAAGTATTTATCTTGATTATTCCATTTACATTTTTCCTCTTACATAAAAAAAAATGTCAGTGTCTAATATTCACTGTTACATTGTGAGGACCTTTTTACTTAGCAGTTTTCCTTTAGAAAAATTACCATGTCTGACAAACATGTCTGAATGTGATCCTACTGACAGCGCACCGCTGGGATGGGGGGGTCTGAGCGGCTCCCACAGAAATATTGGAAGGCAGGATGAACTGACTGCACTGA
>NW_015151194.1:151614-155143 GCF_000732505.1 Cyprinodon variegatus
CTCTTTTTTTCTATTGCGCCACACGTCTATCGATCGATATATATCGTTATTGAATTATCGCCCAGCCCTAGGATGGGAGCCAAAGGCCAGAGAGACTATGGAGAGCCAGAAACTCAGGCCAAGCCATGACCAACCCCAAGGGTCCAGTCCCATCCCCAGGTGGAGCGGAGAGAACAGAGGTGTGAAAGACCCCATGTCAGCCCCCTCTACTGCTCAAATGTAGTATGGCCGCCTGTTGGACTCCTGTGTATTTCAAATCGTGGGGAGGATAGGTGCGCCCCTCCACTTCTCCCATCCTTAACCCCTAATTGTTTAAATGCATTCCAACAACCACAGGTGGGCATCAGCACTGGAAGCAAAGCCAGAGAGGCTGACCCACCTCCAGAGCCCTTATCCATTTCCACTCCAAATTATAGACTGGCTCAGACAAGAAACGAGTGCCCACAGAGGGGTTTAGTCTGACAGTGAGCTGAAAGACTGCTGTGAAGTCCAGGATGGGAGCTCTGTGATGCTTACTCTGATCCCCACAAGCTTTTAGACACAATAACAGCTTGTATCAAGTGTTATGAAGACACTCTACACCCCAAGGTCGGATGAGGGCAGTTTTTGTTTTGACTGCTTGGTTTATTTGCTTTGAATGCTTGTGTAATCCGTGAGCATTTGTGAAGTGATGCTTCACTTTCCAAACTATACAGTTGAAATTTGACACAAAATGGCTGCGTTAGAAAAGCTTTCTTTCTTTTTATTTTCCACTCACTTTTACTCCTCCTTACTGCGCTGCCCTTTTCCAAATTGCATAATTATCCATTGCATGTGGTGAGAGATCAACTTCAGCTGGTCATTTGCAGATTACAGCTATTTTGAGTCTGATTCCTTATATGTGCTTTTGATTTTTATTTTTTTTTTGGGTGTAGCTTATGTAGCCTATATTGCTATCTCTATTTATTGCTTGTCAAAATTTCTTGAAATTGTCTGAAATAAATTCCTTTTTTTTCATTCATTCACTCATTAATTTCCATGATAAACAAGATAGCAGGATAAACAATGTTATACATGTCTCAATTTTATTTACAAATTGAACAAACTAGGGATGAATATCTTTTTTAAAAAAAAATAAATTAATCTAATTTTGGTTTATTTTATTGATCAAATAATCAGTAATTGATAAAAAAAATCAGTTTTCTCTTGTATCAACATGTTCATAAGGACCTGAATACTTTTTTACAATATACCAAAAGGCAAAGTAGTATATCATTACATTTTAACGATATATTGTCCCAGCTGAATAAACAAAAAAATGTGTTTTTTTTTTAACCTTTTATTAAAGTAGACACACTTAGAAGATATAAAATCAGGAACCTATTAGGTTACTAAAAAAAAATATAAAAAGATATGTGGTGCACTTATGATTTCCAGTGAACAGAGATATAAAAGTGTCTTTAAAAGACGAGGTATGTCGCTCCAAAACTATTTGCCACTTTGTTTCTACTTCTAATTGTGATAGATAATATTCATGCTAATATATTGGAAGTAAAATATACATTTCAGTTTGATGACCAGGTCCATGTGTGCTTATATAATATATGTGTTTATATAATAAATACGTTTCCTTCAATTTTCCCTTTTACGTGTTGCAAAGCGAAAACCTCTCTCAATGTCTTTTAGCTTTTTTTGATATCATTGAAAAGGAGATGCTGTTTGGTTAGTCAAATATCCTAATAGTATGCAAAGCAAAACGTTTTTACTGATTTATTTCGAAGCACAGCAGATTTAAGTCTAATTGATAAATTATGATTATATCAAATCCTGAATGTTTTTCACAAAGTGAACCAAAATAAATATTGGTTTAACATAATATATCAAAGTGACCAAAACCCAACACAAGCATTTTTCTATAAAGTGTAATTTATACCCTGAACTGATGTTAGATGAAGAAAAATGTTTACTGTATTATTACAGGATTGTAAAGGAGTGTGCATCAGGCAAAAGCAAATACTGCATGAGTGCTTTATAGATTCTTTTGTTTTTATTAGTGTTGCTTTACAACAAACTCTGTTTTCTTAACAACTGATTTTCTTTTACTAAATTCCCCAATTAAATAAATCCAGCTCTTGATTCCCTGCTAGCACCAGTGTGTCTCTTAGACTGTCTGAACTGAAAGGATCATCGAAAATGGACCTAAATTTCTCTAAAAAACAAGGCTGACTTTTATTGTTGTAGCCAATCTACCTGCTTAACTCAGTGGTCATTAGAAAAGCTTTTCTTGATTGCACATTTTAAAGTTAGTTATTAAAGAGGAATTGTAAATTGTGCTTATTAATCTATTATCAAATAGGCCTGCTGCAATTTGAAAATGTCAATCCTATTTCTAAATAAAGATAAAAAAAAAAATAATACATATTTCTGATTATAAATACCTTATCGAACATTTAAAAAGCTCCTTTTTCCAAGCTTCCATTCTTTTTCACTTTGCATTTTCAATTTCTTTTTGCAAAAAATTTTTTAGCCTCACCTTTTAGCATTTCTGTGACCCTGCTAGTGTTCTGTTAACGCTTTTCTATTTAACGTTCCCCAGTGGCTGTCTAACCAGGAGAAATAGTCTGTTTTCACTGTGCACAGGGAACAGAAGGTTTATTGGAAAACTAAATGGAGAGGGTAATTAAAAAAAAAGAAATGTATTCATTAAATAAATTAATTTATTAAATGTAATAATTATTAAATTGATAATTACATTTCTAATTGAGTGATTTAAATGTTTAATTAGATTTTTTTTGTATTTCAGTTTGACTCTTCTGGTCCTCCATATGCCAACAGACAACAGCAAATAAAACAGTAAGATGCATAGAAAACTAACAAATAAAAAAATCAAATTTTGGAAAACATTATTAGTTAGCTTAGAGAAGGTTTGGTTTGAATGTAAAAGCACTTAATGAGACGAGTACAGTTAACTTAAGAGATTTCTGTAGCATTTTCTATGAGGTCAGAGCTGACTAAGCAAAGGCTTTCTGGTCCAATTCAGACAAAGCAAGAAATATGGGGAAAAAAAGCAAATTGTGTGAAAGAAAGGTGTGGACTCGAAATTTCTCTGTGTAATTTTAGAGCAGATGCAGACTGAAAGCATTCCAAGTAAGAGCTTTGAAATCGATTTAAACCAATGGGAATTCATTCTGGTTGGGAAACCAGACGATCCCATCTGTCGATAGAAATCACAGTGGTGTGTTGAATAGCTGTGGAACTGCAAAAAAGATCTTACTCTTAGTACGTATATGACACTTTGATGTTTTATGTATATTTTGTTTATGTTCATTTAAATCCAAGTTCAAATTGTTGTTTTTGCAGCACTAGTTCGACATAAACATTTCGATCAGTTGATTTGATTAAAACAAAAGTTTATTTTATAAAAAATATGCATAATTTAGCTACAGCATGTAGCCAGTAGGTCAATTAAAAACAAAACAAAAATAAAAGCTGGATGGAGACGATTTTCTTTTTCTTTAATTTTATGCCTACCGAAAATGACCTCCCCTCT
>NW_015151194.1:156303-165214 GCF_000732505.1 Cyprinodon variegatus
CGAAGCATTTCGGTCGGTACCATAAAAGAACTGAAGTTCGGTACCCAGCCCTATTCGTCATAGGGTCAGTTGAAAATGGTGACAAGCATGTGGGACGGCCTTACGTAAACGTATCATCGGAATGCTTGACCACTTATTTAGATGATCCATCCGGAAAAAGATCATCCTCTACTAAACCTTTAAGAGCAGCACTACTAACATAAGTAAGAACTTACTTACCTCTTGGTAAAACGTCCAGTCAAATACTGAGTAATTACTGGTTCATAACACTTGATTTCACACTAAAAACAATGTAATCAGGTAAACCGTTATGTGCAAGTTCTGGTATCTCAAAATATAATACACAGGTAAAGAATATTAAAACAAAGTAACATATTCAGGCAGAAGAAACATTTTTCGCAACTTTTTTCTTTACTCTTATAAAAGCAATTTTTACAGTAGGTAATTCATCATATATGCATCTGCAATGTCCACTGTTTGCTTATATTCTCCTGATCTATGGGGGGGCAGAGTGATAGTCTCACAAGAATATTATTTAACTAAAAGCAAGAAATGCAGAAGAGTTAAAACTCTCCTAAAAATATTTTTTTTTTCCCCTGAAAGTTACTCAAGTAAATTTGAGTGAAATGTTTATTCACATTGCTTCCTGTTACCCTCATGGTGATCTGGAAGTCATGTGTTGTTTAGTGTGAGGGTTCATTACCCTCCCTCTGAAGGCAAAACAGATTACAGCTTTAATAGCAGACGTCAAGTGGACTGACTGGAGTTTAGCACAGATCCCTGACAAAAGGGAAGAATTGGATGATATGAACAGGAATACATTATACCGAGAGAAGAAACTAAGTGAAGGTTTCGAAAGCACTGGAAAAAGACTGATAAGCACAAAAAACGAACAAGCAGCTTAACGGAAAGCATTGCAGTGCTGTGAGGCGCATTTAGCTTTTACTGTTACCCCCCCAGCAGCAGTGCATCAGCCACGGTTCACATATCGCAGCCTACCCACTGTGATATACTGAAAAAGATCATCTAACCAGTTTGCAAGCTCACAAACTGCACAGGGACGATACCCTTATATCTTCCGTCTGTGTCTACATTTGCTGGCAGCACAAAGAGAGAGAGTCTCCCACTGATAAAGGCACTATGTGGACTATTAAACGGTTATGCCTCTGGCCTTATACCACACATAAGGCCAATTGGGGAGTTGGATGATGCAGAAAGAATTTTAAAGTTTGAAGAACAAAATTTAACATGAACAGCAGTTCATTATTGAATCTTAAACAATAGCTTTTTGAAAGAACTGTTAAGAAAACCATATTTTAACCGTCAAAATCATTCAAACTGCTGCCAGATGTCATATTGAGCAGTGCAGTTTGCTTTTCTTCAAAAAATGAAACGGGCATCCTGTATTTCAAAAGAGGAAAGAACATCCACCGTAACGAGAAGATTGGTGTTGAAAACATTGTTTTTTATTTGCTATAGTAATAATAGTCTAATCCTTTTAGATTTGCTGTTGACCAGTTTTATTTTTTTCGGTTTTGATAAAAAGTCAATGATCTTAAAGGTTTAAAGGTCTCTCTGCCATCACCCTAATCTTAAGATCCACATTCTCTGCAACAAAGCTTAAACTGAGTCCCTGTTTTAAGTCAAATATCAATTCAACTTCCTATAAATGATAATTTGGGGTTATATCCTTCCATTCATTTTCTCCTGCTTAGTTCTAGTCAGGGGGGCGATGGGACCGGAGCCTATCTGTGGCAGACTATGGGTGACAGGCGGGGCACACCCTGGACAGATCACCAGTCTATCACAGGTTAACACAGAGACAAACAAAGACACACAACCTTGCACACACACACACACTCATACCTAGCAGTCATGTGTTTGGACTGTGGGAGTACCCGGAGAGAACCAACACATGCACAGGGAGAACATGGAAACTCTATGCAGAAAGACCCCAGAGCAGGAATCGAACCCAGAATCTTCTAACTGCAAGGTAAAAGTGTTACCCATGTGCCCATTGGGTTATCATTGTAAAAAAAATAAAAAAAAATAAATCAGTTTATTTTCTGTATTTAAAGGAACAGTGTGATTTTTAGCCACAAGGCGACTAGTGGCTAAAAATAACTCTCTATCAGACCTTTAAGTTAAAGGTTAAGCAGCTCTGAAAGCTGGCACTGCATGTCTGTAAAAGATCCAGCCTCCCTCAGTGTTCTGGAATCTGCTAGCAGACCACTTTGGACCATCAGATGATGCGGACATTGCAGAACCCATTTTATACCACGATGGCCACCGTTTTGTTTGAGTGGGAAAAGCAGTGCGGTTGTTATTTGGGAAGTAGCAGTACCCCACTGTATGGTAGTTTAAAGGTATAGTCGAGGAGTTTCGCAAACTTTTGACTCGCCCTCTTCACTTTAAAAATGCACATACACAACTGTATAGCCGCTCTCGAGAGGGAACGGCTATTAAACGTGTGTGAGAGCGTGCACAAGCCTACTTCTCCTCGTGCACGCTCTGTTTAAAAGTGTCTGTTTGCGTCGCTCATTCAAGCTTATTTTCCAAAAGATTTGCAATTTTTCCACTATGTCAGCCTCACCACTGGGAAATGAAAATGGCGATTAACACGTCGGACGGCCTAATGTAAACATATCACCAGAATGAGTGAGAATTAGGAGGATCACTTATGTTGATGATCCACCTGGAAAAAGAGCATCCTCCACTATACCTTTAACATTCATTTTTAATGGAAAATCGAAATGCCCAAGCAAATAGATATTTATTTTTTTATTTTAACAACAAACATTTTCAATGCATGTATGAAAATGAAGTATGGATGGGCAAAATCTAAAGTATTTTTATGCATTTTGATAAACTCAGTGGATTTTAATCTGTTTTCTTTACCAGTTTAAGTCTTGCAAGTTTATCATGAGGTGAAGGGGGGATTTAAAGTGGGACAGAAGAGAGGAGAAACTGTAACTTCCTGTTTTCATCTCTGGACTTAAGATGGCCTTTTTTTATTTTGCATGTTCATATATATATATATTTTTTTTAAGGTTTGCTGTAAAAGCAAATTATTTCTATTTTCTTTGTCCAGAAAGTTTCTATTTGACGCCATCCGAAGTCTGAATATGAAAACAGGAAGTGACTCTGTTACTGTTTGGTTTCTGCTCTCGTATTAAAGGCCAGTTCATGGAGCAGATTCTCTGATAAGCCCTGCATTCACATGACATTTGTATCAGTAATAAGAACGATGGATGTACTATAATCTTAAACCCTTGGTGGGATCATTAAATGCTTGCTCTGATGCTGCACTAGTAGATGCTTTTTTCCTGCCTTAGACCTGCGATGTATTGGTGTTTAATTCTGAAAACATATGTGCTTCTCCTGCAGGTTCAGGGATTAGTGGCTCTTTAGTTAGTAGCTTATCCCACTTAAAGCAGCGTAGAGGGGGGGTGGTAGGTGTTTGTGTGCCTCTGAGGAAGCTTCTGAGCAGAGTTGCTAAATTTTTGTGCATTGTTATTATGAACTGCGCTGTCAGTGTGTAAACATGTTAGTCTTGCTTTCTTGGCTGTTTTTAAAGAAGCGTTTTAAATCCTGTTGGTTTCAGAATGAAATTAAAACAGTTTACATTGACTGCAGCAGGAAGCCATAAGCAGTCTGTAAACTGCAGAACCTGTTTTAGGTTTAGCAGGGAGAGCTGTCGGCACCGGAGCGGATGTAGGTGAGGGTTTTCTATGTCATGTAGGAAAACGGGTTTTTCAGGTGTGTAATCTTTATGGGAAAAGACGTCTCACTTCATTAGAAGGTGCTCTAGTAGCTACCTTTTTCCTTTTTGTTTTCCTAAAATAAGGCTTCCTCAAAAAGACAAAATACTTAAAGTAAACTTAAATTATCTTTTTATCCAAGTTGAAAAAATGATGAACTTCTAAAAAAAGGTGTCATGTTAGCCTCTGGTTATTTTGGAAGTTTATTCTGGTTTTGAATTTTCACTCATGCACTGATTTAAGCATGTGTGCTAGTTTTAGACTAAATCATTTTCAACTAACACAACAGATTTAGTCCAACATCTCAACCCCTAGTGTATAAGGAAGGATGGATGTTTTTTGCAGGTTTATATTGGTTTAAATTTTCCATTTCGTACGTATTTTTTTGTTTTGCCATTTCGTTTTGTATTTGCAGCTTTAAAATCTGATTAAAAACTGATCTAAACATGAATAACTTTCTTTTTCACCAAAGTTTCACTAACAAAGGTTTGTCAGTACAAACTTTCACCATTCATCGTATATATGTTAAATCGGTTATTCTGAATCCGTTAAGAATTACAATCTCATCAAGGTGGCTTCCTTTTGTGAAGCTGGCCGTGCAGTTTATTCTTCACGCATTTTTTCCCCAAACATTATCAAAGCCTTTGCTGAAATCTATTAAAATGCTTTAATTTCACATGAAAAAAAAAAACAACAAAAAAACAGTTGCACCAAGCACAGGCAGCCTAAAATAGAAGTAGTTTACCTAGAACAAGAAGGGCTGATGCAGGTGAGCAAAAGCCATAGTGGAACAAAATGTTGAAATTTTTCTTTCATTGGCTATTTTTTTTCTAGAGGCTTGTCTAGAAAGTGATGCCTGAATGAGGCTTAGTTGAAAGTAAACCAGCCTAATTTCCTTAGTATTAGAGATTAGTAACCATGCTTCTATTGCTTATAATAAAATGAAATTTTAACCCCAACAAGCCGTGTTCTCATGTAGAAATTATACCGTTTTTATGTGCGAGCGAGAAGTCATTGAAATGGAGACGAATGCTTTACTCCTACAATTCTAACCAAGTTTTATGCGTAATGGGCATATTAAATTTGATCTTTGGGCTCAGTGGAGACGTATGACGTTTCAAGAGATCTTATTAGAGTTTTCTGATGTGCACTGCAAAAACTGATCTAAAAATAACACCAAACATTTCAATATTTTCCTTAATTTGAGCACATAAATAAAACCTTCCAATATTTAAATGAAGATTTTAAATAAGTTAATTATGTATTATGCACTTGAAATACACTTATTGTTTTCTTTCTAATTTTAAACCTTAATTATCCTCTTCCAATGAGGAAATACAATTATTATAACAAAAATTACTAGCTTAGATTTCTATTTATGCAGTCATAAACTGATAAATATTCCCTTTTTTTAGCACAGTTAAGTGCAGTATTGCAAGAGCTTAATGAAGAAATGCCAAATGTAATACAAATAGGTATAAAATAGAAGTAATTAACAGCCCTAACAGTAAACGATGCTCAAAAAACACAGAAAAACATGAGATTCTGGCGTATAGTCATGTATTCTGTGGTGCAGTTTGCGAGACATTGGATGGGATTGTTGCTCTTTGCAGTTTGTCCTGTCAGCTCTGTACTAAAGCAGGACAGTAAATCCTGCATCAGCACCCTCCTGCGTATGCAGTCCCACAAGAAAACTAATTTGCTTACTTCCTCAAACACAGACTCATGCTGTAAGAACAAGGCCACATTGTGTGTGGAGGTCAACTCTCCTCACTGTGCTGTTAGTCATTCTGTTATTCTGTCTGGATCACGCCATCACACTCTCTCCTTTATTATATTTAATAAATGAATTACCAGAATTACATAAATCATATATCTGTGCAGATAGAAGCTGATGTGTTCTGGCTTAAAAACCCTAGACTGAAACAAGCAATCTTCTTTCTATATGCTGTTTTATTATGAGCATCAGCCGTCGTAATGGAGTGGAAGTTGCTGCTAATTCAGATGAACATTAGTCCGCTTTGTAGGGGGTTTATTCTCTCAAGGCATCTGCAGATTACATCATCGCCCTTCCCCTCAGTTTGCATTTGTTGCCTATTTGTTAGTAAGTTGGCATGACAGCATGATGGAGACATGAAGGAGAGATGACAGAAAAGGCATGAGTGGCAGGCAGTGATGGATGGGAGGGCTTCCAGGGCAGGAAAAGACAGCAGGGCAGAAGTTGAAGGAGAAGCCAAAAAGCAGCCATGGCAGACGGAGAATATTTCCTACTGAAATAAACACGTAGGTACTGAGAAGTGATGGTACTGATGCTGCAGCTTAAATGCATCTTCTATGCATATATGCAGCCCTGTATTAAAATAGACATCCAACATATTGAATATGGAGAGTTTTCTTAAAATGGAATAGATATTTGTAGAGAAATGAACTTTACTGACATCTGTTGGTGAGTTATCAAAGTTGCAGTATTATATTATATTAGAATTGGATTTAACCAAACAATATCCGGTCTTTCATGCTGGATGAAAGCAAGATATTATCTAATGGATATCAGTCATATGGTTGTTAACAGGTGTCTCCTGCAAACTGAATTTATGCAACACTCAAAAAAATTATGTTTGAAAATGACCAATTATCACCGGAGCAGCTGACTGGTGGTGGACATGTTGAATAGTGATCTTTACAGCATTTTTTTTTTTTTTGCACAAAAATAATCACTTACAATGAATTCTTTACAAAAAAAAAAAAAACAGAGGTGTTTTCAATTCAATAAAATAATCCTTTCAATAGTTGGTGGATCAGCATTTTGCTTCAATTAAAGCTCCAGTGATGCTATGAAAACTTTTGTTGTCTCATCAAGACTCTAAAGCTCAGTCAGATTTATAGGGAACATTTAGGGATGCGCATTTATCACATCATTTATGGTTAGTTTGATCAATTTGTGGTCATAGTAAATTTAAAAGTCTAAACATTAAATTTCCAATTTCGAAATGGATTGACGGGATATGATTGATGTGATATGCAGTGTTGGGAAAGTTCTCTTTCTATGTGAACTAGTTCAAAGTTCAGTTCACACATTTTAAAATGAACTAGTTCAGTTCATAGTTCATAATTCAAAATTTTGAACTAAGTTCACAGTTCCAAAAAATGAACTAGTTCATAGTTCTTTTTTTTTTTCATATATTGCTCAATTACACCATAGCCTACTGTAGAACCACAGACAGCAATTATTTTATCAGTTGTAACTCTGAAACTGTGCGTCAGATTTCATCTTCATATCCAGTTTTGAATCCTTATCCAACCAGGGTTTACATTAGCATTGAGGGGACAGCATTTCCCCATTGTTGCTTTAACGCTTTGTTGCTGTCCATTCACTTCACACTAGTAGCAGCTGCAGCTTTCACCCCTACAGTATATTCTCAAAAACATCAGGAAAAATGTGCTGCTTGAATGGTCTTTTTTATGAGGAATTATTAAAAGAAAAACAGGAAAGTAGTCTTTAAGGTGCAAATGATTTTTTTAATTGTAATTATTTTTTCCATTTGAAATCCCATTTCAGTACATACTAAAAAGGAATCCTGGAAAATTATACCAGGCAGGTTTAAGTGCGGATTTTTTTTACTGAAAGCCGGCGGGCAAAGTTTGCAGAGAAATGTCAGATTGTTGCCATCATCCTCACCGACCACCTGGTCATAAACCTGTTTTAAGTGATCATACTGCTGCTTTGTCGCCTCCACGGTCGCCTCCATGCTGCTGTGGCTTCCACGCTGCATTTTGTTTTGATGACGCACGCGGCTGTAGGCTACGACGCTGGTAGCTGCTGTTGCCAGATTGGGTGTTTTTCCCGCTACATATTAAGGCCTGTTTACGGTGTGATTTAGCCGGGGTTTCGCCTGGAGGGCTTTATAGAAATCTGGCAACCTATTGAACGGAGTTGAACTGAGAGAGCGTGCCGTTCACAGACACCAGAATGAACGAGTTCACAATAGCGTTCATCCGGCAGTAATGCAGTACGTTCAGTTCACGTTCGCCCAAAATATGAACGAGTTCATGAACTTTCGTTCAATGAACGCGTTCAGGCACAACACTGGTTGTATGCACTCACAGCTATGCAGTTAAACATGATTTTAAGGCGATATTTCCCAGCCGTAGGAGCATCTATGAACACCGGTTTCTAAAATCTGATTTGTAGCTGGATTTAAGTCCGGATTAGAACTTGTTATTCTGGCTAGAGAATTTCCGACATGATGACATGGAACAGAAGTCACACATGAGCAGCTGAATACTTTTAGAGCTCTGGTGGGAGCGTTAAAGTTGAAGTAAAACCTAATCGATTTGTGAAGTTAAAATCTAATAAAGGGGGAATGTTTTAGTCTCAGAATCTGATCCCTTATCTGCACAGTTTGCCAAATGGACTTACTCTTGTTCTGCTCTTAATATTCCCTCTGTTCTGCTGCAGCTGTTACATCATGCCTTTTAGTCCTGAATGATTTTGGCAATAATCGAAATTGTAATTGCATTTTATTTTCTCTTTCTTTCCAACAATAATGTATTTTAATTTAGATTTTCCTTTTCGCTAAACAGAAGCATGCACACATAAAGATGTTTGATTGTTTTCATGACCCTGAAAGCTTGCTTATCTAGATATACCCCTCTTTCTCTCTCTTTTGCATGTGTAAAGGCATTTTAAAGTGTATTAGTATCACCTAAAGTTTTGGAGTGAGAAATTTAGTGTCTTAATCATGCAAAATATCATGTAAACCCCTGCGATTAAAAAATGTAACTTTTTTTTTTAAATTGCAGTTATTTCACAGATGTTATTAATGACCCAGCCCTGATGTTATCAATATGTGAAGAAGTAATGAGACAATAAGATATGTTTTTAAAGTAGTGAGCAAAAGTAAAAAGTACCTAGAAAAATGTTCAAGTAAAGTACAGAAACAGGGGAAAAAAAGCCAACTAATTAAAATAACTCTGTATTTATGGTGATGTACTCTTTTTAATTTCCTTAGCGTACTGTGGATCTGATGCTTCCTGCCATCACAATGGAAACGGAGGCCAGTCACATGCTGGAGGCAGCACTGGAGCAGATGGACGACATCATTGCAGGTAAGAGCAGGAGGCAGCAGGAGTCTTCTGTGTGATGACGG
>NW_015151194.1:166280-169085 GCF_000732505.1 Cyprinodon variegatus
GTACTGCAGGCAGCTGTTATTAGGGGAGAAAAAAGTCTTTTATCCACTTATATTTAACAAAATAAGGATAAATTATCTTAAAAAGCATTTTCTATTATGCTTTGGTTGGTATTTTTTGTTAAACAAATGTTTATTCAGAGATACTGTTTTTTTCACAGTAAGCATGTTAAACCCCTAATAATAATAAAAAAATATATAATTTCTGTTGGGGAAAAAAATATCAAACTCTCACTGTGTGTTTGAACTAATGAGTCTCATCCATTTATTAAAAAAGAAATATATATAAAAATAAATCTTACAGCGCCCCACGACTGGGGCTTATGGAAGAGAATTAGGGCGACTGGAAACATTTTTTTTTATATTTTATTTCAGTTTAGTATGGGAAAAAAGTCAGAATTCTGACTTTTTTCTCATACTAAACTGAAATTAAATTTTAAAAACTGTTAACTTTTTTTTTTTTTCGTGGCCCTAATCCTCTTCCATAGGGGCTGCCTCACAGTTTCTTCACAAAAAGTTTTTTTAAATATTCAAAACATTTTTTTCTCTATTAAACTCAGAATGAGAAAAAAGAATACATTTACATTAAACTCAACTGATATTTCTGAGAAAACGATGCTCTTATTTCAAACAAATAGAAATGCAATGAGTAGCGCTAACTCTCCAGTTACATGCACCCCATGGTATAGTTATTTAATGTCACACACTTGATTTGAGATCATCACCTGAACCGGTCTTTTCTGTAAATTCTTTAGGGCTTCTTTTTTTTTATTGTTCCATATTGTACAATGTATTCACAACTTGGAGAAAGAAGTAAAGGAAAGTATTTTAAGGAAAAACCAAGATCTCTTCTCTGAGAAAGATTTGGCCATAATATTGACTTTCATTAAATCTAAAATCGGTCAACTCAAATCGACATATAAATCTTTTGTGTTTATTCTATTTGGCTGCAGCAGAAGCCTTCAGCAATACGGAAAACAAAGTTGAACAGAAAACCTCAATATTAGGTCAATAAGTGACAAAAGAGTTGCAAAAAAAAGACAGAAAAAATATAATTTTTAGATGTGTGTGTTTGCTACCGTTTTAGGCATCATAGTGTGGAACATTTGAACCAAAGTGAGGACATTTTTCTGGTCCTCACATCAATTTCTGCTAAGGTTTGTTTGGTGTGAGTTTAGGATAACGGTTACGGTTAGGAATGCACTGGTAATGGTTAGGTTTAGCGTTACAGTCTGGGTTTGGGCATAGAAAGGGTTTAAAGCGGCTGAAAATCAATGAGTGTCAACACACGGCCTCCACTACATGTAGCAAGACCTGAATGTGTGTGTTTGTGCATTAGAAAAAGAGCCGTGTTTACAGCCGCTCTCTCAGCCTTGGCGAGGACACATGTGACTAACAGAAGGGTAAATGTTTAATGTTATCCATCAACATGATGTGGGAAAACAGAAAGCATCTGTCCAGCAACACGGAGCGAGATAATGAGACGGATGGAAACATTCCAGATTAGATAGCAGAGATTATGGTGACGTATGGGTATATACCTAATAAAGCATTCTTATGCTAAAACGGATTTTTTAATTCTCTTAAGCATTGAAAGCAAAATTAAGTTTGAAACAATATTGATTTTTAATTTCTCTAATGGCTTCATTCCTGCTTTCCTTCATCCATCCTTTACTAAATCTGTCACCCTTATAATACAAACTCTACATTGAAATCCTGAATGATGTGGAATTATTTGAATATTCATTTCATCTTCATATACGTCCATTTTAGTTAACCTGAAATATTTGCAGGAACAATGAAAGAATGTCATCCTGAATGAGATTTTTGATGTTTCTCTTTTTTTAACATTGAAACTAAAACTGCAAAAACTACATATTGTAGTTTAAACTTTAATATTCGTGAGAAAGCATAATGTCCTGATCTATAGAAGTTAAAAACACATTTTTATTATTATTAATATTATCATTATTATTAAAATGATTTAGAAAGGATGATGACCCCAATGTAAAAGTTTGTGTTTCTAACAAACCATTGCAAATTTGTTTGGTGAATACTCAAAAATGGAATGAATAGATCAAAAATGGCGACCCAGCATGGCGTCTTCCATTGGATGCACCGCCCCCTACGTAATTATAAACTACCGATTATAACCCAGGAGAACATTTCAGTTTTGATGTTATGTTATTAGACTTTTGCAGAATATGTATTTATTAAATCAATGCTTGATTTTTTTTTTTTAATAAAAAGCCAAGCTTGTTTCACACCGTCCCTTTTAACATGGTGGTGGCAGCGTGATAGGTAGACATCCTTTTTGCTACTGGATCAGAAAAACTTTGTTGAAGAAAATAACTTATCAAGAAGGAGGTTTAGCTCTGTGATCCTAAACCTAAGTACATCAGGAAAATAATCAGCTAGTCCACCTTTGCATTGGTGGAAAATATTTAGGTTAATAGCATCTTATTGAAAAAAGAAATTGGGGTTAAATATGCCTTTTATTTTGGGCTGATGAAGCAATTAGCCTTCATATAAGATAGGTCAACAAGACTTTCAAAAAAAATCACTCTTACTCTTCACTGCAAAAACGAAAAAGTTAGTTCAACTCAAAATTTCAAGGCAACCGACTGCACAGAATTTTTGAGTTGAAGGCATCAACTTAATTTTTTAAGTTTTGTAGAACTACACTTATAAAGTTGTGTCAGCAAGTTCTGCCAACTAAGTTTTTTTTTATTCAAGTTCCTGGAACTTTCAAGACTTATTATTTTAAGTTAAGATTATCTGTAAAAAGTTATTTTAAATTCAGATTAC
>NW_015151194.1:169897-171997 GCF_000732505.1 Cyprinodon variegatus
AATGTTAGCGTCAGTGAATGCAAAAATCTTTTTGAGTTGTCGTTTTTACAGTGTTGTTTCTTTATTTGTTAGGCTTTATTTAACACTTTCTTGAAATCCCTGCTCACGTTTTTCTGCTTCCTCACTTTAAATAAAATATTTATATAAAGAAAAAATTTATCAAACTATTCAATAAATGCTAGATCTGTTCTGTAGTTGTCCTCCTCCTCCTGTAAGAGAGACTGAACTTTTCCTAAATGGTTGTTCTCTTTAGAACTTCTACGGCTTTTACTCTAGAAAATATACAGCAGCTCATGCAAAAATTAATTCAGTGATTTAAGACTTATTGTTAGTTTGTGAAAAATTTTTAATTAAAAAAAAATGTTTGTCAGACAATCTCAAATAAAAAGAAGAGACAAAAGCTAATTCTATTATTTTGGACTAAAACATGTTTTTTTTCCCACAAATAACATTTTCTACATTTTGTGCAGCTCTTGCAAAAGACACTGATGTCACTGAGTGCTCTCTGCTCTCAATGACCGCAAATAGAAACGCATTAAAAATCCCATTAGCGATAAGATCAGCCAATCACTAACAAGGAAATTAGAGCCACTTATCAACAGAATGTAGATTATGTTGGTCATATTACATTCCACAATCGAGAGGTTTCTGGATCTGCTGGGAACGTACTGTAATGTGAAAGCTCTCCACTTGTTGTTTTGTTGAGTTACGGTAAAAGTGGGACATTGTCGATGCCGCTGATTCCCCTGCTGTCATATTCCCTGTTTGTGTTTGAATATGAAACTAAATAAAGTCACCATGGAAATGAGAATCTAATTGAAATGAAGGAGTTTCGGTGACTGAGGGAAGCAGGTGTGTAAACAGCGCCGCATGGTGGATGAGTTTTACAGGTCAGGTCGGATCAGAAGCCAGCTTCTACTGACGGCTAATCTGACCTGTTAGATTGGGACTTCTACCAACACATCCAGATTATGTAACATAAACTTTGTTTTATTTCAAACATTAGGTTAAACACAGCTTGTGCTTTAAATAAAATCTCCACATTTCTTGATTAGATTAGATTCAACTTTATTGTCATTACACAGGTAGAGGGACAAGCCAACAAAATGCAGTTTAAGTCTAACCAAAAGTGCAATAGAAGCAAGTGCAGAATAAATAATGGCTCCTTAAATTCAGGACATGGGTTTCTACTGAATAACTATAGAGATGAATACCATTATAAACAGAATCTTACTACCGGTAATAGATTTGTCCTATGTATTTAATATATAGATAACTATATAATATATAGATAATATATAGATAAACAATCATACAACAGGTGGATTACCAAAAGAAGTCCCAGGAGATCAGCTACAAGGAGGCAGGGACCCAGTTGGGACACATTCAGTGTTTATTATTACACATTGGACTAGATATTGGGATCTTAAAGTAAATCTAAAATCATCTAAAAGCTGCAGTGTGAGTTTAAAACCACTGTAGATTCTTTATGGTGTTTAGATAAGATTAGCTCTCCAAGCATCCAGGCACAGTGGAACCATGGTTACTGAAGCTTCTCTACGTCCTGCAGGAAAAAATAAATTATTTTCATAAAGCTTATCAGCAGAAGAAAGAATGAAGTACTGTGATTTCCAATAAATGGCTGCTATTACTTTGGATAAGTTAAAACTCTTGAGACAAACATGGGCGAATAACGTGGCTCCACAAATTGTGAGCAAGATGGAAACTTCACTCTGGACCTGGAGCAACTTGTTTCAGCCATCCTCCATCCAGTCATGTTTCTTACTTTGGTAAGATGTCTGTAAGGGTGTATTCACATCTGCCACATTTGCTCACCTTTAAATGGACCAGAGTTTGTTTCTTCCTGTAATTCAGACCAGGGCAAGTTAATTAATTGCATTTGTAATATAATTGCAACTTAAAACAATTTTCAGATCGTTAAAGCCCTGTAGTTTACTGTTAACAAAGCTAAGACAGGCTTTCTCACTTCAGCCCTTTAGGTCCTGAAGGGCTGAATAAAACATTTTTGGAAAAATTGTCCATCCCTACTCAGACCAACAAACTGCAAGGTGACCTGCTGTCCCCTTCCAAACAAACTCT
>NW_015151194.1:173597-175557 GCF_000732505.1 Cyprinodon variegatus
AAGTACTCCAGAGTGTTGTTCAGCATGGGGGTGAGTAGAAAATGAAGGCTAATCATGTTTTGGGTGTACTATTCCTTTAAGGATTTCAGTCTGAATTTAGGAAGTTCCCTGCTGGGTGAATTCAGAGAAACAGACATTTCTATACAGCTTTAAATCCTATTTAATTCCTATACTCTTAACGTTGGTGTAGTTTCCTAAATGGTGCCTAAAGTGTTTATATAAATCTATAATTGCGTTGCCATGTCATTGATTTGTTTCAGTATTACGCTGTAGGTTTAGTATCAGGTCAGGAAAGGGATCAAAACCATTTTAAGACAGGAATGCAAATGCTCTTTTCATTGTGTTTCCTTCTAATGTTGGCCGTCATTTATGGTATTGAGCCACTTGATAACGTGGCTGTTTCTTTAAGCCAGATGTGCTTTGAATGTATCCAGATGTGGTATTGTTTGCCTCACAGTGGAGGATATGAGTTGGAGGGCAATAATCCAGGGGACACATCCACATTTTCGAAATACAGTTGAGCAGAAATGTATTAATCAGCCACTGATTGTGCAAGTTCGCCTACTTAGAAAGAGGAAGAGAGGTCTGTAAGAGACAAAATGAGAAATAAAATCTAAGAACTCACATTGTTGGATTTTTAAAGAATTTATATATAAATCATGCTGGAAATTGTTTAGTTATCAACAAACAAGAAGGATTTCTGGCCCCTGTTTGAACTAGACACGGCCTGAAACGCCAGGCCGGCGATAGTTGGTTCTGATATTTGCGTTCTCTGCTTGTAACAATGATGTGGGAAAAAATAAATAAATAAAAAAAGTCTACAATCTGTGACATACTACACCCAGAGGAACTCGCATCCTGCAGGGCCAGGCGTGTCCCCCTGCTGAAGACATGTCCAGGCCCGTCTGAGGTTTACCTAAGAGTAGATGGAAGATGCAGAAGAGGATTGGGAGACCTTATGAAACCAAAATAAACATTTTTGAAAGAAACTCGACTCGTCATGTTTGGAAGCAGAAGAAGAATGCTGTGTTACCTCCCATGAACACAATACCTACTGTGAAGCATGGGGGTGGAAACGTCATGCTTTGGGGGCTTGGGCGCTGTCATTGAAAAAACAAAGGTTATGCTATAAAGTATTGCGTTGAATTTTTGTTTTAGAGCAGATTTGATTTATTTTATTTTTTACCATAATTTACACATGGATTCTATTAAAAAATCTCCTTTTATCTCTCATATTTGAAGTGAACCTATGATCAAAATTAGACCTTATCTGTCTAAGTAGGTGAAATAAGGCTGACTAAATCTTTTTTTTTTTCCCAACTGTCGCTGTTCTTACAGCTTTGTTTCAGTTTACTGAGTTGATCTTTTGTTAATTACCTATTAGTACAGATTTGCATTTTAGTTTTGTAATTTCTCAGTCATAAAATTAGATTTGTTTTTATAGCGAGTGATCTTCCCCTCTCAATCTTTCAGGTTCAAAGGCAGCAGCGATGGAGCTCTCCACCTCGGTCTACGACCTTGGTACGCCTGTGAATGCCTATCCGCTGCAGTTAGCCGAGGAGCTCAAACTCGCTCTGGAGGTTCAACCCAACCAGGAAGAGAGAGACAACCTCAGAGCTCAGCTGCCTCCAGAAACGGCTCAGGCTCTCATCAACTGGCTGCAGACTGGAACTGTGAGTACAGGATCTGACATGATGCAGTTGTCGTGGGTTTATCCTAACAGCCTCTGTGTTAGACCTTGATACGGTCAACTTGACTCCAAAATCATGAGAAAAAAAAAAATCTTGGAGGGCATGTCGACATCTTCAGTTTATCATATTTATTTCACACCTCCCAAAAATAAGAGCAGAGTAGCAGGGGAAAATGCAAAAAAAAAAATAATATGGAAACAAATGTAGTATTTACATCATTTCAGACAAAAAAATACCTTTTGTGCTGCACAGCAATGTTACCTTCTCTG
>NW_015151194.1:176085-179992 GCF_000732505.1 Cyprinodon variegatus
TCTGTGTATGTATGTGTGCGTGCATGCATATCAGCGGGAGGGACCGCGCTGCCCCGTCACACAGTAAACACTCCCCACTGATCTGATTTAACCTTTTAAAGATTTTGTTGAATCAGAAAGAAAGTTTAACCAGGTTCTAGATTATTTCAACAATTTGAAACGATGCTTTAGGTTCTTAATAGAAACACTTTACTGTATCGTAACATAAACCCAAACATTTTTAATGTTTGAAGCATCAGACCAGACGTCATATAAATGCTGTAAAATATTGATGTATTTCTGGTTTATTGATTTAAAATGTTTTTTTCAATGATATTACCCTCTCATTCTCCACTGAAGCAATAATTCAAAGTCTGAAGAAATTTGATTATTGAGGTTAATGATCTAAAACGGTGTGATTTTCGATGCGATTGGCTAATGTTGTTAGCAAATCAGAATTCTTTGTGGTATTTCTGGGTCCTGCAGTTAAAATGAACCATGTTAGAAAAAAACAATCACAGATCCTAGGGGGGAATACTGGCCTAGTTTTAGAGCAGTGAAATGTGCTCTGAGAAGGTTGCAAGCAGGCTCGGAAAACAACCCTCACCAAGACTTCTTTAATACGGCTTTTATGGCTTTGGTTATCAACACGGATGCGGCAGTGACTGCTGCTGCTGCGTAACGTCCACACTCAACACATCAGCAAGGTTGCCAGATGTCACTGACTATCGTTTTCCAGCCCAAAAAAGGTTAATAAACCGCCTGGATATATGAAATCTCGCCCAATTTAAACCAAAGTCTATTGATCTCTTAGGCCATAAATCTAAAAGAAAAAATTTTTTCACCCATAGACGGCCATCCAAAACTGCCAAATTGGGAAACATCCCAACCTGGCAACAATGCACGTAAGACGGGAAACGTTAGCCTATAGATGCATAAATTCGTCAAATATACGAGGAACATTGTAGTTTGGTTTAAAAAAAGCATTTTAGTTTTATTATAATTTAGTTTGTTGCAAGGATTTTACAGTTTGAAGTAATAAAAAATTACACCATATGCCAACCGTCACAAATGATGTGCATGACAAGGAAGGGCTAAATATACTGCATGCATCATTAAGGTGGTTAACATTGTACTGCTTCTTGAGCTCCTTGAGTTGTTTACTGTCACAGGTAGGAGCTCCGGCCGGAGAGTAAGTGTTGGGGCCGGTATGATTTAAGGAGGGCCGCCCCTCACGCTGAAATTAGGACCGGCCCACCGGGCAAATGCCCGGTATCACAGATTACCAGTCCGAGCCTGGCTGCAAGAAACCTGGCTTGATTCCAAAAGCCTCAACTCTGGAACACTGAGCAGGACCCTTAACCCCACTCTGCTCCCCAGGTGCCGCACAATGGCAGCCCACTGCTCCCCAAGGGAATGGGTTAAATGGAGAGAGTTTTGTTGCTCTGTATTTGTGACAGTTGATTATACATTGTTGATTATAAATATAATTTTATCATCTTGTAACTCGTGAAAAAAAGCATCTGAAAAGTAAATGAATCTTTATCCTGGCATTTTACCCTTCTTTGTGTTTCTCACCTGGAAAGCCAGAAAACTGAAGGAACAAGTAGAGTTAGAACATGTTCTGTTGCGTTGTCCTTGGAGACACTATTACAACTCGCCATTATTGACTTCCTGCACTGCGTTCCCTCCCTCACGCCGTTTTTCGGCCCTTAGTGGCCTCTCAGTCATAACTACTTCTCTGTTTACGTCAGCTTTTACCTCTCTTTTTCCCCCCCTCTTCTTTCTCCCCTCTCACTGAGGCTGTACATGTTCAGGCACCCACCCTCTGTTTTCTCATGCAAGTCTGTTTTGTAAATGTAAATGAGGTAGTTTTTCATTCAAGCAGCCAAGTCTCTGGCAGCAGGACTTGATTTCTTAGGACTGTGACTCTGAGGTAAGTTTAAATTACTCTAAAAAGTTAGAAGTGTTTACTTGTAATGTTTAAAGCAAAGTCACTGGTTTTGTTTTCTAATATGACTTTTAAATGGGGAATTTTATTTCAGTAAAAAAAGTTGGGGTTTAGGCTGGAAGCTTTTATGCTTTTTGGGCTCAAATTGTCGACACATAGCTGGTTGAGCTGGTGTTGCTGGGCTTTGTCCTGCAGAGGCTGCTGTTTTCTGTGCAGAAAGTCAGGCTGTACTCAGAATAATAGATGGGAGCGGCTGAAAAGAGAAAGCGATTCTTAAATCTGCATTGTCTCAGCAGCAGATGTCTCCCATGCAGCTCTCACCCACGGCTCATTTTCCCCTTTTCCTTTTGCTCTTTGTTTCGTTTAACCTTTCGTCTTGTCTTCTGCTTCCCGTTTCCTGCTACTTTCTTCTTCCCATTTTACACTTCAGACGCTGATTATTTTCTGAGCATGAATACGCATTTTGTAACCTTTATTTTCACGTGTGATTAAAGAGAACGCTGCACACCATTGAGGGGACTATTTTAGAAAAATCTGACTGTTCAGTGCAACAAATTCAAATCTTAGTTATGAACTCATCACAGTTTTATTCTGTTATACATTTAGACTCACTGATAGCATTTAAACTTGACAAGTTTAGAGAGTCAAAGCTTAATAACGAGGTTTAGACGAATATTATCACCTCACTTATAGACTATTTCTTAAGCTTTATAAAAAACTATCAACACGCATCAGTTGACTGAATAATTTTTCCTGATATGAACCAAGAAACTGTCTGGATGATCAGCACAACATTGAACAATCATGTTTATATTTTTAAAACGGATGAATAAAAGCCTGGCAGATCATCAAGGCTAACTACTCCTCATGCACCCCCCAACAAACGCACACCACCGCCGCCACCGCTGACCCAAAAGGAGCAGGATCAAAGATGCCTGAGCCTGGTAATTACTCTTCAACCCTGGGGCTTCTCTCCTGGGATCCAACTGGAAGGATTAGAAGATGTCTTGTGACTGCCACTCATTACAGCTGACTCAGAGATGTTCGTATGCAGATACAAGATATTTAGAAAGTTGTTTTCCTGACCAGTAACATCATTTAGGAAAAATGTTTCTTTTCATGTTTAGTTGTTTGCATAAATTTGCACTATTTTGCTTTAAACTGACTGAACCAGCAAAGCCAGGATTGGCTTGGTGTGGACAGACCAATCTGCTTACCTGGCAGGTTTACATAGACTAGGGCGGAGGACTTCAACCAGGGGTCCGCGACCCCTAGGGGGTCCACCGAGGTACTGCATGTGGGTCGTGAAAGTTTTGGTTAATTATACTTTTTTTTTTTTATATTCCCCCCTGCAATTTTTCCACTAATTGAAATGTGTTTAAATACAAATTAAGATGCATTCAACACACTGTCATAAACAGATAAATGGAGACAGAAGATGTCTTGCTCACATTCAGCGACACACAGGAGCTCTTTCAAGCTGGGCACCGTTTCATTCACAACACCTGTCCCACCAACCAGGAATCAGATATACTTTAATAATCCCAGGGAGGGATTACTTTCGTTACATTACTCCATCAGTAAAAGAGCGATTATAGGACGAGGTTGATAAAACAAAATTTAATTCGATATATATAATTAGGGGATCCCCGCTCCATCTCGCCATCAGCCTGGGGGACCTTGGACTGGAAAACATTAAATACGCCTGGACTAGGGTGACCAAAAAGGAGAACACTTTGCTCAGCGCCGAGACAGATTCAGATATGCTTCCAAGAGGTTAATGAACATCCTATATTATACCTAAATTGTACTGAAATAACTTCTGTAGTAAAACAAAATCTGTAACAACCAGTAACAAAATTATGACTGTCTTTTAAAATATGTAAATAAAATAAAAAAAAATTTCTAAATATGACTTCTTCTGTATTAGAAAAAACAGCATCCTCTGTTTTCCCAGGTCTATAAAAAAGGGATCAA
>NW_015151194.1:182449-201733 GCF_000732505.1 Cyprinodon variegatus
GCTACGTTATTAATCACTGGTTTTATCATGATACAGCATCATAGAAGTCCGACTTTCTGTCTTCTGTCTCTACACCCAGATTTAGAGCCTGATTGCTGCTTTCTAACTTCTTTTAAGGATTTAATTTCAAGGAAATATTAATATTTTGTTTTTTGAAAAAAACAATGTGTTAGGTTTTGGTTCAATAGGCTATTTTAATTTCAATATGTTGTAATGAACATTTAACCAGTCTGGCCCTTGGCTTGTAGCAAATGTGTTTTTTTGTCCCTCAGTATATTTGACTTCAATGATGTAGACATTGAAAAAGAGGGGCACTGAGATGGGACCTTTGGGAATGCCAGGTGTTTTTATTGTTGTCTATGATGTAAAGTTACCTACCGACATACGAGTTCCTGTTCTTCAATTAAGATTTAAACCAATCAGGTACTGGACCAGAGAGGCCGACCCCATTTCCCATGTGCATAAATAGTGATCAACAGTGTTAAATGCTGCACAAAGGTCCAGTAATGCCAGCATGCGTTCTTCCACACACTGGATTTATATGGATGTCATCTATCACATTAAGAAGGGAAGGCTCTGCACTGTGATCAGCATGAAAACCTGACTGGAAGTCGGATTGATTTGTAGATCTACCATCAAATGTTGTATTTAAGTGCTGCACAGGGTGTTGGTGCAGTTTTCCTTTTCATAGGGTTTCTTTGGTTTTTCCCTTTTTCTCATATTTGATGGTTTTAGGTCATTAAATAAAAGCTATGCAAACCAGTACATGACTTTTTTCAAAGTGTTTTCCCCCTAAACATATAACTAGTTGTACCACATACTGCTGTAAGCATTGCCATTGGGTGTTTTGATATTCGCCGGGAGTCTCTGGTTCATAACAGTAGAAGTATTTTTGCCAATCTTTCTTAAATAATTGTTTGATTCTTCCTATTAAATGATTTTGAGGATGGACAGGCTGCTTATGGTCCTTCTACAGCATCTCAAGCATTGAAAATATGTTTTTTGAATCCAAAGAATCAAAGCAAGTTCTCGCTGTCCTGTAGCATAGATTAAATTGCTCTTGAACATGGGTACAAACTGATAACCAGACAAGTTTGTTTTTGTGGTCGAGAACAGACTACATGAATCAATCTACTGTGGCAGGTTATTGAGTTATTTGCAGCCCAGAGATGACCCAGTGGTTGGAAAGTCCTGCTGGGTTTTCATTATAAAGCAAATTCACTTGTAGCTATGTCTATGAATAACTCAAATTTACCACAAAAATGTTGCTGTTTAATATATTGCAGGTTGACTGTGAAGCTTAACCTACAAAACAGAAATGTAAATTTGCTTTCTGATATTAAGGACATGAATTCTGGTCAATATTATGCCATTTAACTGTGGTGCGTGCACGGTCTGTGCAGCTTTCTGAGTCATCAAGACAAATGACTTGACATTGTTGACATGAACTTGTCTGTAAAATGTAAAGGAAATGCGACCTGAGGCGAGTATTTAAAAGAAAGATTGATGAGACACAGAGACAGGAGACTCCTGCACACTCTGTTTTGAAGTCTTCCAGCACTCTTACTCATACTTGATAAAAAGAGGGACAGAAACTTTGTTTTCCCTATGCTGATCTGTTGCTGCTTTGTTCAGTTTTCTGGCATCCGATGGACCCAAACTGAAGAACAGATGATAGAGAGAGGGAGGGAAAACCCTCCCACTAACCCCCTCCTCCCTGGACTCGGCCATTTGGCTGTCGGACGGACAGAAGAAAGAGAGAAAAAAATAGAGGAAAAGGGCTCTAAAAGGAAAGAAAGAAACAGGGACAGAGGAGGCAGTGTTTGTCCAGAGGAAGAGAACGATTATTCTGTTGGAAACTTTGGAATGAAGAGTAGTTTCTAGGGAAAGAGTGACATTAAGAAGAGAAGGAAAGGAGAGAATAAGGAGGGGGTGAGTAGAGGGGAGTTGTCCCTCTCAGGAGGCAGAGATCATAAAACCCTCCTCCTCCACAGCTGTGAACATCGCAACAGTACTCGCATGCTATTCAGCACTTAGTGACTTCACTCTTACTGTCTGGTGATAAACTTACATACACTAAACATACACAGTCCACCAGAAACAGAAGGAACCAGCCCTGCCAGTGATGGGCTGGGAACATGGAGACTTCCATTGATTTCTACAGGCACTTCTCCTGGCTTAAAAAGGTGAGGACTGCGTCCTTTTCATGTTTGTCTTTTTCATGTCTGTCCATGTTACAGATTCCATGCATTAGATTGGTGCCCTAAAGGTTGTTTTCCCCCTCATTGGCTTTAAGCAAGAAAACTGCTGCTAAAAAGGGAAAGTAGGAACTCTTCTGTTGCTGATTTACTTTGGATGCATGTCATTGTCTTGCTTGCATTGTGTTCTTTCCTGGCGACAGACTATTTTCAGATGTAATTTCCTTTACTGTTCAGAAGCTGAGCTGCATCTTCAAGTTGTCGTGGCGTTGGGAAGACACTCCTGACTAGAGCTGTTATCAGATTAGAAGCGTGATCCATCAGCTGATGGCAATTGACAGGGCTGTGGCCGATCCTGCAAGATTTAATCAGTGAGGGAATGTGCCATCTGAGATGTCATCTCTGGTTAAGCATTTATCATTGCGTGTTTAATCGATTGTGTTGATCTTTATTTTAGGACATATGTTCTATTGTCATAAGTAAAAAAAGGGGCGTATCTCGACATTCCCAACTGTGTTTATGTCGTTACTACATACTTAAAATAAAACAGGCTTTTTTGGATTTTTTTTTTTTTTAGGCACAAACTTTTTATATTGTTTTATTCTTTTTTTTTTTCCTAGTTTGTCCCATTGATATTGCAGATCTTTTTTGCTAGAGACACTTGGCCATGACCTTAGCTACACAGTTTCAGGACAAAGGTCACACTACAGAGGATTAGTAACGTTGCACACAGCTGGTCTAGACTCCAGACGTTTCTTTACATTAATTAAAGAAAAGTTTGTTTAACAATTATTTATAGTCTTCTTGTGTTTGCTAATGAGTATTGGCCGATAATTCAATAGCAATATATTCCTCATTATAATTTGATTCCGTAATGGTGATGTTGACTTTTCCAATACATTACAGCTGCAGTGTTTGTCAGTTGACTAATGTTGCAGGCTTTATGTAGTTTTATGTGTTATTTCTTAAACCAAACATAAATATTATTTTAGTTTTATAAAAATTACAAAATAACTGTCAGCTTGGCAATAAGTAAGGCTTGCATTTTTTGTTTGTATCACATTAATTTATATTATACCGATCAACAATAAGAAATATATCCTGATGCAGTTTCCATAAATGGAAAAAAAAAAAAACGTGCAAAAACTGCTTTCTCACTTGATAATAAATGCAAAAGCAGAGCAGATTTTACTGCGTCCAGTACTGGCCGTTACCAGAGAGACTGGGAGAGTGGAGTGGATTTGCACAGTGGTTGGTGTAAAGTGGCCATGTGGAGATCAGTGAGGGCTAAGGTCCTTATCTGTACATGTTAAGATTGAAAAACAAAAATCAAGACTAATTCAATATGATATGACTGTTATTACACTGCTGCAAATGGTAGAGGTCATCATTTTGGCTTCTGAAAGCGGTGTCACTCAAAATCCACCAAATCATCTATCCAGAAACCCCAGAAGCAGCAACCAGTTTATTTTCATTTTAATATATAAAACATTTCCCTTTTTGTTTTTTTAATTGAAGGGGAAGATGAAAAAATTATTTAGTTTCTAAAGATAAAGGAGAAAATTTATCATAAAAAAACCTTGCTTAACTACATTATGACAAAACAGAGAAAAAAACCGATTACTTTACCAGAATAGCAGGTGAAAATAGGTGCCACTGATGTGCAGAATGAAGCTATTTATTCAACAATATAACTCTTAATACAGTTAATAAAAACAGCAATATTCCTCTAGTCTGTGGAAAAGGAACAGATTCCTGTTCATAAATGTAACAGTTTGTTATATTAATTATGTCCATGTGACTTATTGTGAACTGCTTTTCTGTGTATTCAGATGATTGTGGTTGAAAGTGTGCGGATGAATAATTGCAACAGAACATCCCTATGAAGAACTACTGAAGAAGTCACTAATTGCGATGGAGCTCTAGAATCCTTTTTCTGGACACAAGAAGTTTTATTCACAATAGATAAGGCATTGCTTCCATTTTTGACTGGCTTTAATCCATCAGCTGCAAATTTGCACTGCTGCTTTAATTTCCATCTGTCAAATTAAGTTATGTTGCATATTAAGTATTCTCCCTCTCTGTCATCTGTCATCTCTCCTTCACTTTCTTCTGATTCTTTGGCTGCACGCATTTTTACATACCAGTATGCAACTGATTTTCAAAGATGCTAAATAAAGAAAAGATGATCTGCACCTGCAAAGTATTTCAGGCTTGATCAATCAGATTGCAGGTGTTGAAGGTATAGTGGAGGATTTTTGCGAATTTCTGAAAAGACAAGCCCTCTTCTTTTTTTGTAAAAAATGCACATGCAAAACCCTTTACCCGCTTCTGACTGGGAACGCCTATTAAACCCATGCAAGAGCATGCACAAGCCCATTTCTCCTCATGAACGCTGTGTTTAAAAGTTGCTGTTTGCATCATTCATACAAGCTTACTTTCCATAAGAAGATTTGCATTTTTTCCAAAAAAGTCACACTCGCCACCAGCAAGTGAAAATGGGGACGAGCACACAGGACGGCCTAACATAAACATATCACCAGAATGATTGACAATTAGTAGGAGCAATTATTTTGATGATCCACCTGGGAAAAATAACATCCTCCACTATACCTTTAAGTACATTAATTTGCATGTCCTTTCCCTGCCCAGTATTTTGCATGTTTTGATAATCAACATGTATTCATATAATTTTTCCCTGCTTCGGTATTACATTTCCAAACTATTTCATCTTTGGATTCAACATATTAATTTGTTTTTCCTCTTCATCTCCAATCAGATTCAGTTCTCTTTAGTTACATTCTGTCCTGTTGCTTTTGGTAGCCTAGATTGGGAACACAGTCACAGAGCCACAATTAGACCGATGACCGTACTACCTCCAACAACAATTACATTGTTTCACTCTGCAACTAATAAGGTGTTGTATAGAATATTGACAGCAACAAAACTTGGATGTTTTTTTACTTTTAGTTAACAAGATTCATATATATCATTTATAAGGAACATGTTTGTTTTTTTTTTCTATAGAGCAGCAAGACATTTTTACCAAAAAGTGGGTGGTAGGCTTCATGCTGTCATGCATTCTTAGACACTGGGATCATTAACTGAGTTCCACCCACTCCAGCAGCCATAACTTTTATGACAGTTTCTCAGTGTATATTTTCCCTCTGCAGTACTTCAGATTTGTATAATGTGAATATGTGGAACTTTAGTATGTATCTATTTATTTTATCAGGAAGTGCTAATTTACATCTTTAGTCCTGAGACAGACCCAACACATACAACAAATTCATACATCAAGCGTAGATATACAAAACCTGCTTAGATACAATCACAGTTAAAATGGAGAGCAGGATTGATTAAGGATCCAGCAGGATCGATTTTTTTTAAAGTTTCTTCTCAGTGGTATCTCAAAATCTCCTCTGGAGGAAGCTTTAGTGTTGACACCTCTCACTTGTTTAGGTTTAATTTAGAAAGTTGGGATGGTGCCAAACCACTGTCCTGCAGCTTTTGCATGTGTCCCTGCTCCATCACAACTGAAACAAAAAAGGCACACATACATCCTTGCAATGTCTGTAAATTCAGTAGAAGTCTGGCTATTAACCATTTGTGTTTCAGGTGTGTTGAAGAAGAGATGCAGGACAGTGACTACCCCTGTCGTTATGAATGACTTGATTTATAATGACAATGAATCAAGTCTGATTCGATTGGCTGTGTTTAAAATATGAATAGCCCCACACATTCTCATCTTCATACTTTTGATCTTGTGCTGACTTATGGCATTGAATGTGAAGAAATATCTGTATTCCCTGTCCTCTCTGACCACCTTTAGTAACTTTTATAATTACTTTAACAGAGTTCTCCTCCCCTAAAAGAAGGTTTCACTTTAGCAGATTATCAGATACTGTGGTTTTACATTTTAAAGAATCTTTTCCACTTTTTTTCTCCTATATATCACTAAACAGTCCTGCAGAGAGCATCCATTTAACTTATTCCCCTTCAAAAATGGATGATTTTGTTGATGGGGTTACTAGTTCCCTGCGTACTGCCTTGTACAGTGTAGCCCCTTCGAAAAAGAAACTCTACATACCTACAGAAATCCTACCTTATCTGGAAAAACAGTTTAATGCTTTATAAAATTGCCCTTCATAAAGCAAGAGCAGCAAATGTATCTTCATTAATAGAGGAGAATACGAATAATCCTAGATTTATTTTTAAATCCAGTTGCCAAACTCAGCCAGAGCCATAACTCTTTTCAACCGTCCATTCCCCCTGCAGTAATGATTTTATGTGATGCTATAAAAAATAAGATCATTAGCCCCCCTATAAATATAACTGGTTCATGTCTGGAAGGGGAGGCAGCATCTGAGGTAACCATAGAATCTTAATCGAGTTTAGACTGTTGAAAGTCACTAATGATATGCTCTTATATCTGTACTTGTTCTGATGCATTTTAGTGCTACAGCCCTAACCTATGCTCTATAAAGCAACAATACTACCAACACTTTATCTCACGCCAAGGACTTTTATCCTTAAGACTGGTGCAGTTGATTGTTTTACAGGTTTTGAAACCATGACAGGGGTAACAGTGATGTCAGTGCTAGTTAATATATTTTTTTTTCTCACTTTTTCTGCTTTACTGTTTTTTTAATTTCCTTCTAAACTAACGTAAATAATTAGCGTACACTTCTTAAAAAGATTTATTCTATTTAAAAATGTGTGATGCTTTTTAACCTAGTTCTCCTCTTTTTCAAAAAGCTATTAAAATTAAAGGAGTCACTGCTGTTAACGTATCTTAGAAATACAAAAATATATGTGCGGAACAAGTTTCCTAACTCGTACAAGGTTATGTGGCAGTTTGCTAGAAATAAAACCAAAAAGTAAATAAAAATGAGAAACATCTGACAACACAAAGCATTTTTTCACAGGGATCAGATTTAAAGAACCTGGACAGCATTGCCATCACTGACCATAGAAAATTTCCACACATTTCCTCGGAGATTATAGCTCTGTTTCTTTTCCTTCCATCCTCACCCTAGGCGATGACAGACAGATAAAAACAGGCCGCCCTGGTTTTCTTTATCAGCCCTTTCAAGTGCTGTGTCACCATCCTTAAATGGTTCTGCTCTCCCGAAGTCTAACGGGAAAGTCAGCGATTACAGCAGCTTTTCCACTTGAGCGATTCACCAGAGGTTATAGTGTAACATTGCTGCAAAACTAAATTTAAAGTTCTGAGTACTTTACTATCTTTGTGTTTAATCATACTGAGATAAGTTCAGCACATTCATTTAGTCACATCAGAAGGCTCCATCTATAAAAATCTAACTTTTCTCACCACAGCTAATGTATCACAGGTGTATATACAAAGTCTTAAAAGTGTTTTGACTTCAGTCTTATGTCCATTGCTGACCAAAAATAGTTCACTACTTTTTCTGCCTCTAACACTTAATATTCTTTCTGTGCACACCACAGTTGTAGAAAAGTTAAGAAAAACTGTAATATCCCTGCCCCAACTGAAGGAGCTGATAGGATTTTTAAGCATAAGCATGCGTACAAACCTTAATCTAGCTTTTTGGGAATTTGCATTTAGCTTAAGGACACTGTTTGACTGGAAAGCAAAACTATTTGTATTCTTTTCCACACTGAGTCATCAGTATGGTGTCAGTAAGGGCCAGGTACTTTATACCTGCCACACATTTTCGGGCTCTGGCTTTCATGTGTTCTGGTCTATCACCGATAATTATTACAGGGCTTCCTAAATGTCCTGATTCTGCTCTATTTGTCTGCGGTATTCCTGTATCCCCCTACTCCTTGCTGCTGCAGTTGTTTGAACCTTTGTTCCCTTGTGCGCTTCCCCTGCCTGCTTCCTATTCACAGCCCATTCATCCCACCTGTGATCCTGGCTTTACATATTGCTCTCTGGCTGGCAAGAGTTGCCAGATTATTGAAAGCCACTGTGTGAGTAAAAGTCCGAGTTTATTTCTCTGCCTGATCGCAATCAGGTTTTGCCTCCTGGATTTACCTGTTCTCCCATGCCCTGGTTGGATATTCTTCTGGCTTTGGATTTCTGTACATCAACACTGCTTCTGCCTACTGTTTACCTTCTCTTACAGTAACTTTTCCCTTGGTTTTTCAGCGTTTTTCTGCCTCTCCATGCTTGGCATAGTTTATCTGCCCTGGCTGTCAATTTAAGCCTGTTCTTCAGATTTTGTCTTCCATCACCCACAACTTCGACCCAGGTTCTGTTCTGCAATCTCAGAGTTCTGCCTTTTCCTCGGTCTTGTTCACCCAAGATATACCCCTGTGTACTGTGCTATTGGAGCTTCTATACTGCAAAAATTTCACAGCTAAGACTTTTTGTTCTAAGAATATATACAAAGATTTCAATAAGTTTTACCAAGTGCAGTGTCTTACTGCACTGGCAGAATGTTGCACTAACTTGAGTACCATATTCTCAATGGAAGATTAATAATCTGTCATGCGTAATGCATCACTGAGCTGTTAAGCCTGGCCTTGGAGTGTCCATGAGGTCCCGACTGCCAAGTTACGTCATTTTAACACCTGTGGTAGGGAAAAAAATAAGTCTCCTATTAATTACCTTTTACATACATTGATTTATGAGTCCTGATTTCCATTCATTCAGGCCAAAGTTGCAAGACTACAAGGTGTCTAAGGGATGGTAATCCTTTTAGCGAGTGTTTCGAACCCAAATATTCATTATCATAACAAGCTGAACTGTTTCTCAGGATTTGTTATTCATAACATTATTCACTTATTTGACTTTTTACAGCACTAGTGGCTAATTTTTCTGACAGTAGGCTGACAGGAAATGGGGTATGAGAGAGGGGGAGAGACATGCAGCAAAGGACCACAGGCTGGATTCGAACCTGGGTCGTACATGGGTTGTGCTCACTAACCACTGCACCACCTGCACATTATTCATAACATTATTCTGCTTGCTGGGGCTGTAATTGTATTCACTTGGACAACTTCCCACAGAAAAATATGGCGGATAAACAACTTCTTCTCCTGGCAATGGTTCCAACATGTATATCTAGATACATCTTATGATTGGTCTTGTAAATATCCCTATTATCTGCATGCGGATTGCAAGAAACTCTTGAACAGTAATTACTCTCACTCTTGGGCGACAGAAAAAGGCTCTGAAAATGTCGAAAACGGCTGTTTTTCTACTTCTACATAATGTGTGGTGTTATTGGCTTATGGTCTGTGCCGAACACGCCCTCCTAGAGTTTGCCAAAATATTTGGTACAGGTGTAGAAGCCGCACAGATTATAAAATACAAATATGGCATTCCCCATGCCTTATTTCTATGTGGAAATTGTGTCAAGAATAACCCAGCCTTAAGTATCCTCCTCCAAGTGGATACATTATGCCTAAAAACTCTGCCATAGGGCTATCTGGGAACTCATGGGGAATATCCCGCCTGACCCATTCAAGCCCTGAACTGATGTTAACGCATGCGTGGAACAAGTTCTTTGTGCTTCCATGGCTGTCTATGTTGATGACAATGGAAATGCCATTGCCATCTTGTTTGTGAGATTTAATATTTTTTTTTAGTTTGTCAATAAATTAAGATGGTGATATTGGACATCTTTTTGAAGTAAATACTTTCTTTAAAGTGAACTACACCAGGTGTCCTCCATGTGCTGCTCTCCCTCACTCTATATCAGAGGGACAATTAGACATTTTCTAAAGAAGAATTAGGTTATAGTCATGTCACTTCTAGTTGGGTCTCAGGTTATGAAAAAATAAACTGTTTTTAAAGAACATGTTAAAAACAGGCGATAGTACCAGCCCTGGTAAAGCACTGGAAACATTTTGGCGGTAAAAACCTAATACTGTTTAGATGTTTGAACCATCCCACTGTGTTGTTTTAGGCTCCTTAACATCTGTAATACTGAGCCTGCCCTCCCTGCAGAGGAAGCTTAATTTAGTCAGGATGTTGTTACTGTAATGTCCCATATCTGTGCATCATAGCTGAAGGTTGAAACATAGACAAGTAATTTAAAGGACAGTTTTGCTTTTGAACTCTGCTTAGACAGGCTGCAGCTGCACCCTGTTAACTTTAGATACAGTAGAATGTCAGTCCATTTATTGTCTGCAGTTCTGAGTACTTGGAGAAAAGGGGCAAAGTAAAATCCCGTACTTTAGCTAGAGATCCACCCTCAGTCTGATGCAGTTTTACTCTGGACAAAGCACTGAAAAAAAATTTCATCCTGATGAAGTAATTTTTCCTTAAAATAAGTGCATTTGTGTTTGGATTGAGGAGGTAAAAGAGACATCTTGCCAATGTAACAAGACAATTTACACTTAAAATAAGAAAACACAATTGCATTCTCTTATTTCAAGTGCATATTATCTAATTATCTTATTTTAAGAGTAAAATTACTCATTCTGTTGGCAAACTATCTCATTAAATACACTTAATTTTAGAAATTTTTACTTATTTCTACATAATTTTTCACCGTGCAGCGTCCCCTCCCCCTATAGACTAAGACAGATTGCCTTCAGAATTCATCTCCAATAAAAAAAACATTAAAAAAATAATTTATACCACATACAAAATACACAAATGTTTTAGAAGTGAATGTTGAATAGATAATACATTGGCCTAACAACACTGTTAACTGCAAACAATTGCTTTTTTTTGCCTACATTTTAACAGAACTTCGTTTTATTTTTAACTTGTTTGGTGATTAATAGGACAACGAAACCTTATTACCAACTTATGTAATGCTATCTTATATACTACAGCTAAACCAACACATACATGGAGCAATAATGCAAGTTTTAAAGGCAAGCATATCCCTGTGAGCAATTAACTGTGGCTTACCTTGGTAATTGAAGCCAGACTAGTGGACAGACAGAATTCTACCAAATGTGCACACGTGTAATAAATACCGATACTACCTGTTTTATTTGAAACACACGCACATTAAGTACTTTCACGCATTTCAAATGTTTTATGGGTGCAAATTTAATACCATGAGGCCTCCAATTTGTCACAGCCATGAGTGCATGCTTGTTCTCTCTGCCCATGGCATGCTTTTTATGAGCCAATAGATCCTTTCCTACGCGCATGTGGACCTGTGCACGCATGTCAATGTTTGTCACTCTAAGGGTGGAAAAAACTTGAGAAAATAAACAGCTGGTGATTGGCTAGGTGGTGTGCTGAGAGCCTCAGCAGTTGTTTTTGCTGTAGCTATATAAAAGACGTAATAAACCATAGTATAGGGCTAATACATACTTTTTATTACTAATCAGGACCTAACAGTTCACTTTTATAAACAACTTGTAACTAGTGTTGCACCGATACCAGTATCGGCTGAGGCCTCGATCCAGCACTAAAATGGTGGTATCGGCATAAGGCAAATACCAACAAATAGAGCACAGATACCATTTTGAGAGCCAAAAGTTTATTCAACTATTGTCACCCATTCCAGGTAAGTAATGAAAAGTTCTACTGGATTCACTTTGTATTAGTCTTTTTCCTGCTTCACAAAGGAAGGCAGCAGCTTCACAAATCCAAGTAGTATGCAGTTCTTCATGTATATATAGCAGTGTTTGACGTCATACACGCACCGCTTTCTTTTTAAAAGATAGAAATATAAAAAATATAACCACGGATGTCCGGGGGTCAGTGATTTGCCTACATGTTATGAATGCTGGCGTACCATAAAGAATAAATGATGAACAGTTTAGTTTGCGTCTTCAAACCGTTACCCATTGGAAGACGATACTTGGATATAACTTAACCAAACATTTTCAGAACAGCTCCAAATGACACAAAACTAATATGGCTGAGTAGAACATGATGTAATAACATAAAATCAAGAGGCCAATGTAAAAAAAGAAAAAAAAAAAAAGAAAAAAGGCGTTCCCCTTTAAATGGGATAAACCACGTTTAAAAATGTGCACACATGAAAACCCCCGAGGGTCAGAGACTCTCCCACCACAGTCTCCTAAAATCCTGTGGGAAACACTGTATACACACACATCAATTTCAAACAGATGGTATCGGTATTTGCCAATGCTGCACAGCCAAGTATCGGGTATCGGGCCAAAAAATGGCATCTGCGCAACACTAGTTGTAACTATTCGGCACGTTGATGAGCTGTTTGTTTTTGTTTTTTTGTTCACAGGTACTGTTTTCCGCCCTTATGCGGCAGAGTGATTGTCATAATTGACATCAAGATCTGAAATTTCACCAGGATGTCTTCAAATAGCCTAACAACACACATGCATATTTTTTTCTAGCTTAAGAATCTTTGATTCACGGCGCAACCGTACAATATCCAAACTACTTCTTCTTCAGAACGTTACCGAATATTTCTCATAGCAGGAGGCTCTGTGACGTTAGTGACTCTGTTGCATCTCAGCTACTAAATGTAAAAATTTCACAGAACTTGATGTTCAAAAACCTGAACTATTGCTTTAAGCAGAACTGCACGTATTATTTATTTAGTATGCATGTGCACGTTTTGCACAATTCTGAGTTCATACTTCCCTGGCCATAATGTTGATGACCGATTTCAACTTATCCTTCCTGATTTGGGATAAAGAAAGGGAAAAGGGTCTTGGGTGCTTCGGTGGCACAGTGGTTAGCGCGCATGACCCATGTATGGAGCCCTAAGTCCTCGACATGGCCGACGCTGGGTCGAATCCGACCTGTGGTCCTTTTCCGCATGTGTATGCCCCTATCTTGTACCCCCTTTCCTGTACAAAAAAAAACAACAAACAAAAAAAAAAACAAGTCATTAGTGCTGGGGCTGCACAGTGGTGCAGTTGATAACACTGTTGCCTTACAGCAAGAAGGTTCCGGGTTTGATTCCCAGCCCAGGGTCTTCCTGCAAGGAGCATGCATGTTCTCTCTGTGCATGTGTGGGTTTTCTCCAGGTACCCTGGCTTCCTCTGACAGTTCAAAAACATGACTGTTAGGTTAATTTCTTCTTATTGCCAGAGGAACCGATTGAATAATAGAATTTAAGAAGAAGCAGCTTTAGACCAAAAGCAAAGATGGATGGAAGAGGATCCCCAATCTGAAAACAAAAAAAAACTGTAGCTGCATTGTTTGAGTTTCTTCAGCTCCTGAGTGTACAAGAGCATCTCTTCCTTTTGTACTGGAGTAAATGGCAGACGGCCGAGAGTCTAGCTAAGAGCGTGATTGTGCTTCTTTTCCTGTTCTTTTCCTGTTTAGCCATAGGGCTTCAAATATATCCATAACAGTTTATGCAAGACCCTTTTTGTTCCACTGAAAGGTCAGAGGTAGAAGCAGAGAAGTCTTATGAAAATGTTATCGTAAGCCTGGGTGACAGTGGGGGCCTGTTTCAAGATAAATGAGACTTGAATGAGTCAGATGATGTCTCATAGGAATGCATCATGTGCTTTGAACAGAGATGATTCTGTGAGCTTGTTGCGTACATGCTGGCTATCTTACCTACAGTAACCCTGAAAGTGGGTGAAAATAGAACATAGGTTCAGGTTGATTTTTCTGAAATGATAACCATGTTTCTACAGAGTAGATGACAACTAGGGGGTTTACAGTGTGGTACTAATGACTAATCATATTCTATATAACTTTGTTTGCCAACTTTCTAAAGAAATATTGCCTCATGCTTTTAATTTTGATTTATCGTGATATTCTATGTTATGAATGTATTTTTTGTTTGAAAAAAATTTGTGGAAAAATGAAAGTTTAGATGCCTGCAAATAGGGTACACAGGTGTAAACACATGAATTGCTCTTGCAAATTCATGTTCTGTCAGCATGAATACCATTTTTTTCTTTTAAGATAACTGTGTTATCTTTACTATCTTTTTTTTAAAATTATAATTAATGTTGGTGCTTAAGTTCCCTGTCATATTATATTTTTTTCTTTTTTAATCATCTTAATTTTTTTTTTTAATATATGTTCTTACATATTGATTTAATCAATAACGTGGTCTAAGTCCAGGTCAGAACATGGACTTTCAACATGCATCAGTAAAAGCACATGTTGACCAATGGTCTTTTTATTTTGGTTATTTTGTTTTTGTTTTTTACATGCAGTTTTACCAAAAGCTAACACCAGTGGGGTTAAAACTCTTTGCACGTTGGGCCAAAATGGGTAAGTTTTAGGCACCCAAGGTCCATAAATCAAATGAGAAAAAAAGCTATATATGGTAGGTTTCAGAGAGTCTCAGATGTCTGCTTTAATTGTACATGGCTGTATGGTTCCTTAAATGTTTGGATCAATGATTTATTTCTTTATGATTTTTTATTTTATTTTTGGCAATAACATTGCGAATATTCTTTTGTAAATATTTGCTGTATTTCATAGGACTAACAATCCCATTAATCGTGGTTAATCGATTATTGAAAAAAAAAATTAATAAACTGATTTAGTAATGGATTAATTGTTGACTAGAGTAAAGAGAATTTGCAGCCATGGAAACACGACTTGAGCTGAAAGAACAACCCACTTAGACCAAAATTGTAAAAAAAAAAAAAAAAAAAAAAAGTTAAATATTTTGCATTTAAAATAAAATAAAAGCACTCTACCGCAAGTGGAAAAATTTGTTTTACCTTGAAGGATCTCCTGTAGCGGACTATCTTACCATAGATTCTGACTGAAGACTCTGTGGTTGTACACAGTCTAAAAAAGAGGATGCTGATGGTTATCCATAATGATCTTAATTACATGAATTTATTTTTGTACAATAATCCAGAGGTTTTAGAAGAGGCGCCTGAACAGAGGCAACCTTTTTTCTTTACGCAATTTGCTCTGATGCTGTTAATCACCCTCTCTCCACCATACTTAGAGAAGATAATCAGCATCTTGCTGCTCTGTCCCTTTTAGTGTTGTCACAATATAAAAAAACTGCAAATTCTATATCAGTACTAAGGAAAGTTTTGTACACTTGATACAAAATCATAGGGATAAAAAATGACAAATGACTAAAGGCATGAAAAATATTTTTGTTAACATGAAAAGTCTTTTTTAAAGTCTGGATTTAGAATCAAAGATTACTGAATAATAAATACAAAAATGATTGTCCCACATATTTGATAATATTTTAAGGATATCTGATTTGTTACAGTTTAATGTAGAAATATTCCAGTAATATTAAATGAAACAACAAAACAAAATCTAATAACAGCAAATAGATGGCTTCACAGTTACGTTTCCTGTCCTGTCTGCTGTTTATATGAAGGCTGAGCTGTTTATACTCCTTCAGCACCTCACTTCCTTTGGGTTTAACTTATTTCTATTACTCCTGAAATCTGCAGTCATCTAAGTTGGTGTTTGTTTTTTTTCGCAAGTCATAGAGGCACAGAGTAAAACAGGTAATTGTACTGTCTCCCTATAGCACTCTATGCACAACTGTTTAATCTCACAAATGGCCCCCTAGGCCACACTTTGAACACTCCTCACTCTCTCATTCTCCTACCGCGGTTCATCTTCTACTCTTTTAGTGGCACAAAACAACTTGCTCTTTCTGACATGAGACAAGTACTATTTAAAAAAAAAAAAAAAAGAAGAAAACATTGCAATTGGTTTTACTTCGTAGCCCAGGCAACAGGTAGAGATGATTTTCCTGTAAGTGCAAGAAAAATGTGCAGAGATCCAGGAATGTATGGAAAGAGACCTGGAGGGAAAGGCCTTTATTACTTCATAACAGTGTCTGATCCCCAAAATATAACTGTTGCTTCTCAAACGTCTGACAAATGTAGTGGTTAAGAAAAAAAGCATGTAAGTTAAAACGTATGTGTTCATAAAGTATGAATTATATTTCCATTGTGCTGATCGTCTAAGTAAAAACTTCGACAAAGGCAGCTTATATTGGGCTGCATTTCTGCTGTAGCTTAATTTGCATGAAGCTACTTTGTAGAAAAATGCAGAATGTTTGTTTTTTTCTTGTTTATTGCAAGTTCTTCAAAGCAAAATGCTTTCAAAGACATTGAGAAGAATGACTGGCATTTTTCAGATTTAACCATTTGATAAGGCTTCATGTCATCAAACCATCTCTTATCATCTTAAGCCGCTGTCACACCCTGACGATTTAACCAGCATATGCCTAGTGTATTAAAACTCTGGCAAAAATACGTTAAGTGTAAATTACTCATAAGTCGTGATGTATAGCTTATCCAAAACCAAAGAGTAACTTGTGCATAACTTATGCGTAACTTATGCGTAACTTATGCGTAACTTATGCGTAACTTATCAAGAACTTATCAAGATCTTATCAAGATCTTATCAAGATCTTCGCATATCGACATATTTGACGTGTTCCAGATGACCACTGAATGTGTTTCTAACTTCCAGCTACTGTTTAATGGCATACTGGCAGCGTTTTGGTATAAAGGGGGTTCACAGGACTGGAGGAAACCATCAGTTCTCCTCCAGACTTCATCACCATCATAGGGTGAGCGTGAAGGAGAGTGTGATGGATCCTCCCTGCGTTCACGCCCACAGGCACAACCAACAAACCTAGCAGGCATCATGCTGAATCTAAAAAGCAGCTAGGTTAATACTGTGATCAAAGAAATCTTTTCATGCAGGCCGGGCGCCTCTGGGTGCATTGCTGCCCCCCTCAGGAGACTGGCTTGTGCATTATTTCATGCACACTGCCGCTGCCGTGCGTCCTTGGAAATAAGTTCTGGACTTGTTATAAATATGCTATGTATACGCCCAAGATTGAAAAAAAATTAATAGAGAGTTTAGCGTACTGTATGCCACAGTTTTAGAAGATTCTGGGGCGTCAGGCATAACCTGGCTAAATCGGCAAGGTTTGGCACGGACTTTACATTTGCATTTATTTATTTTTTTTTGGCTACCCTGTCAGGTTTCAGTCTGAGCCCAACGGTGCAGTTTTTGGATTTCCGCTTATTGGACTGAATTTCAAGAGATCAAATGGAGCTCAACATGGCTTAACTTGTGTTTCATGTCAGTCGGGTTAAACAAAGCTAAATTTCCAGTAGCTTTACCTTGAAAAATCCAGAACTTCTCCAGTCAGTTCTTTGTGTGCTTTTCTTGAGGTTTCACCCATAAGCTCCCTATAAATCTGCATGTTGCTTTCTCGTTTGTTGTGTCCAGGTGAGCTGTTCTCCAGCCAATAATGAAACCTATCAGGAACGACTGCTTCGACTAGAAGGAGACAAGGAATCTCTGGTTTTACAGGTCAGAGCTGAATAATCTGTCATTTCAAATGTTTGTGAATCTATATAAAGCACTTTACCTCTGATGTTATTATTTTAATTGTTATTCGGATCCAATAATGTCTCCCCGGCAGTCTTTAGCCCAACTTTAAAAACAGACTCAGCTTACATGGTCTGCGTTTAAGGATCTTAAGTTGTTTTGGCTTATTTCATGACAAATCATGCCCAGACACTTTCTCATCCTCCTGTGAAAACTGACAACTTCCACAACAGCTTTAATGTCAAGACTGTAAAACTTAAGCATGATAATTATAGGACTTGGAGCTCTGTGTTGTCAACAGGTTCCCTCTGTGCTCAGATCAGCCTAATAGCTGGTTCAGGCAGCTGGGATCTCCACAGTCTGTCTTTAAATTCTTTATATTTAATTTGCTGTTATCAGACTCTTGCTCTTGCTGCCTGGTTCCCGTCTGTTTTTTTCTTTTTTCTCTCCAGTGCACACGCTCAGCTGAACGACCCCAGCTCACTAAGTTATCATAAAGTCCGTATCTCATTCCTTGCCGCCACCTCTCCCCCACATGCACACCTACTTGTTACACATTCCTCATCTGACATCAGCTCTGATTGGCTGATAACCAGGATGACCGGGACTTCTGTTTCTTTCAGGGAGGATTTAATTGGTTGTTGACAGTTTCTCTCTCTTGTGGGTTTCCGCTTTACTTTCTCCTTACCTGCTTCTACTTCTGGACTGCATATATGAAGCATTGCTCTGCTTCAGCTTTTATTCCTCTTTTATTTAACGGATAAGACCTCTGTGGTTGGTATAAAACGACCACATTGTTCAATAAGTAACTGTTTTCCTTAGTTCTCACCAGAGGTAAGAACTGACTTTAAACTTCCTTTTTACAGTTTATACAGTCTTACTGAAGCTGTTTGAAAAAATTTTTGTAGTGTTAAGTTATACTTATTTCAACCATCAGGTATTACATAAGAGTTAGATATTTCTATGTTTAGTATTATCTTACAAAGCAAACATAGATTTTATTTCTATGCGTTTGGTGCTTTGTTAGGAAGGACAGGAGGTTAAATCCCTTAACGAGTGTTGAGTCAAAAAGTTGGCTGTTCGACAGGAAATTTCTGCCGGGCTGAAAGTCGGGGAAGGGACGGAGAATCAGCTGCTGTCAGATGGATTTGGCACACTGCTGTGAAGGAAGACGGGTTGAAGTGCGTTTGGCAGGAGGGGATTTTGTTGTCTGGGAGATTATAGGAACTGTGAAGCCAATTCCAGAGTGACAAGCTGCTGAGTAAATGAATGTTGCCGTGGAGTTTATTATTTATATAGGCTGGTAGAGATGTGTGGACATTACAGAAAGTCCTGTTCAGTTTACTGACCGTAGCTTAATTCTTAGATATACACAACGCCTTATAGATGAATCCTTTCATTTTTAAAGTTTTACATTTTAAACCAAATAATTAAACACCATCATAGTATTTTTTTCAATATTTCATGTGATTACTTAGCTAACAAAACACAAATGTTATTATTGTGAAGTGAAAGAAAAAATATTATTTCCTGAGGACAAGAATAAATTCACTTTCCGAATACATCAACAACTTTTTTTGAAAGCCTGATATTTTATCACGGCAGGTGGACAAATGGTACATTTGCATATTGTTTATTTGCGTTTGGTATTTTGTTATATTTTAATATTTTATTGTTACATCTGTATTAAATACTGACTGAATACAAAAAAAAATATTATAAAACTGATTTATAAGATGTAACAAAAAAGGAACCTATTAGGTTAATGGAGAAAATAAGATGGTGAAAATATGTGAAGCTGTTATTCAATTCAATTCAGTTTATTTATGTAGCACCATTTCACAACACGTCATCTCAAGGCACTTTACAGTTCAACCAGATCAT
>NW_015151194.1:203813-210106 GCF_000732505.1 Cyprinodon variegatus
CACCATTTTTTGGTAATTTCAGGCACTTTGATCGTTCAGTATTCACTGATGTCTTATTTTTGAATCCAGTAAAACAGCGTAAAACACACCTTTGCTGTGAATTTGTGGTCAGAAAGATGAAGCAGGGGTAGAACTACTGATATCTTTACTTTCATCAGAGTATTTGGGCTGCACACAGCTTAAAGCTGCTCTGTTTACCTGCATACTTTGTCAGGCAGCTGGAGATCACAATCACATCCATCCTGCAAAAGCTTTAGCCTGCATGTTTGTGGTTAAAGCAGCGCCTTCTTTTTTGCCGTTATACATGCCCTGCATATACAGCCACGCATACCTCCACTAAATCATACCACAGCTGCAAGTACAGATCTGTTATGATAAACAGAATCCCAGCCCTAATGAGCAAGATTCAGCTCTACTAATGACAACCTGCAGCTTAAAGGCACCAGTTTTCTTTTGGCCTCTAACTATATAATGCCAATATTTATATCTCAAAAGACTACCAGTCTTGTTCAGAATGCAGAAAATTGAGCTGGTTGCATGCTAAATAAGAAGTTTCAGGTGTTTGAATTAAAAGTTCGTACCTGATGCATTTAATCAAAAGTCTTCCAGACTCCAACAGGAGAAAAGAGAAGAGACGGAAAAACTGTCTGATTGGTTTAAAGTAGAGCCGGTGCTCTGTCAGATCAGCAAAGCTGAGGTTTTTATCTAACCTAAATTAATTCTGACTCACAATATAAACCACAGCCAATGTTTGCTTTGATTTTAAACAAGAAAAAAATGTACCCAAATTAAAATTTCTGCGCACAAATATTTTACTACCAAAGAAACTTATTTTAAATAAATTTTGACTAATATGGTTTTATCTATAGAGGCTTCTTCTCTTACCATCCTGGAAACTTCAATCATGTCTGGCTATTTCTACATCCAAGATATAACAGTATAATCAAAACTGAGTTTCTGTTATAAAAGTTAAAATAAACTTTCTTTTGCTGAATGTTACACAGCTGCTAAAATTCAATGTGGGGATAATTATTTGCTGCACATGTGTATTAAAACAACATATGCTGTTCTGACAGAACTCCGGGACTTTAACAAGCTAATTTTGATTAATTAATTACTGTATAAAGATTGTGTTGAGAAGAATGACTGCTGTTGGAAAAAACACTAAAATCTTTATACATTTAATCTTTTTTTTTCATATATATATAACCACATACCAAAGTCCCAAGCGTAAACTTTTGTATTCACTGTTTCTCTTACACCCGTAAACCCAACACACAACCAGCATCACGAGTGTTGGTACACAGCTTAAAAACTCAGCAACACAGAACCGAACGTAGCTCCCCAGGTGTTATTTTATAGACGTAACACTCAGGTACGCCGCGTCACGCGCGTGACTTTGTTTACATTACAACGTCAGCCTGCAGTTAGCACAGGGAGTTATAACCGCTATGTTTACTGCCACAGGCAGGCAGTTGGTAATGAATCAAATAAGACTCATGTGTCGGGATGCACAGCTGCAGCCAGCTCACAGCCAAAATAATAACTCCACATCTGGAAAATAAAACAACTATCTGGAAAAATTGGTTGCAACATGAATAGTTTTAGTAACTGACTTGAGGAAAATAAAGTAGCCTCAGTTTATCAAAAGTCTGTTCTAAATGCACTAAATATTGACTGTTGAAAAGCAAATGTTAGGCTCTGCTTTATGCACAGCTCTACTGCCATTCTTCTGTTGTCAGTTTAAGAAATTTAACTTTAACTTCTGTTTACAGCAAAGGTTAAACTATTAAAGGTAATAGTGCAAAACTTGTGTCTACATATTTTTTTTACCGTATTAACTAGAAGGAATTGTGCTAAAATGAATGTCCATGTGCTTTTCACACTTTCATAGGAAGAACTTTTTAAAGATGTTGCATAAAATATCAGGGGTTTCAATAAAGCTACAAGATAAAACCTTCAACCGATCTAATGGTTGAATAATGGATTAAAAATGATAAACACGTGTGGTGCTTTGCTTCTAAGTTTAACACATTATTTTTATTCAATATAGGGTTTTCAATTAAAATGCAAATAATTTGGATTAATTACAAACCCTGTAATCGGTTTGATTACAATAAATAATCGAGTCACGCCAAAAAGTTTTAATGCTTAATTATAAGTGGACACATGATGTTAATGTGTGACAGATTTCCCAATATATAACGATTCTTTACACGAGACAGCAGGCATCACTGCTGAGGAAATTTTGCTGCCATGCTATGGGAAAAAAAAAATAAACAAGGCCAGCCTTTTTTTCTAGTATTTATTTCCTGTGTTTTTCTAAATGTAAATCAATGGAAGAGTACATCTCTAACATGGTAAAATATCTCTAACCGAGTCATTATTCCTGCTGCAGTGTCTTCAATGGGAATTATAGGTTAAGTTGAAAGCCTTTAATAATGTTTTTATTATTGGTGGATCTAGAAAATTTCACAATAGCAATGTCTATTTAGGATGACGGTGCACTTTAGATACGCAAGTAAATCTCTCATATATAAATAGAATCCTCTGGATATTAAAAAAACACTTTTACACTTTATTTTTTCTTCTAAGAAACAAAGACAAGTTTAGGATATAAGCTAACTGAGAAAAAACAAATTTTCCACAAAATAAATAAAATAATTTGACAAATTCATGAAAAGTGATGTAATTACCGTAGTGGACTGATCTCAGCCATTACTTTTAGGAGCTCTTGTTGTGCTGGGCTGTAAAAACGTTTCTCAAAGTGATTAAAATCTTTGCTGCACTGGAATCTATCCAGATAATAAATACATGCTGGACTGCCTGACTTCCTTTTCTCCATCATCAGTCGACTTTCTCTGATTCTGAGATCTTCTCATCTTCACCAGTTATACTAACTGTTCTAGTTCCAGCTGTCACCCCCTCGATCTTCCCTTAAATCCCTCATATCATCCATCATTTTTGAAGACAATACAAATGTCTCCACTTATGATCTGCATTTTAAAAGCATCACGACTTGTAAAAGAAAAAAACAGTCCCCTTATTAAAATAGTATATCACAATATTAACCCTGACATTTTTAATTACTGTCACACCAACAGTCCTTATTACAAATAATATGATGGAAGAATTTTTTTTTTTTTACAGTATAGTATAACATATAAGAATTATATTGTTGGTATATTAGTGTTAATTTTTACAGGCTGTAAGCGGCTTTTAGACAACGGGGGTATTTGTAAATCCAAGTACTATAATGAGATAAAAGTAGGAGGCAGCTTAGAAGGCAAAGCTCTACAACAGGTGGGCAGCGTCCTCCCTCTGCCCCCCTGTATATCCACTCCTGGTTTTTATTCTGCATTAGATATTGTTTCATGCTTTAAATAGCCTGTAAGGTCATAAAATGACCAAGTATTTTCTATAAAAGATTAGGCTTAAAAAGGTGCTTTTATTAGTGTGCTTATAACCATAATAATAATAAAGTTTATTTGTAATGCACTTTGTATTTAAGAAAAATTAGAAAGGGCTACAGGTAAAAGTCATCAAATTAAATCAAATCAAATTAAAAGCTAAACATCACTGTAAAATACAGATGAATAAATTAGTCAGTGGCATAATTATAAAAGGTTAACAGTCGTAAGTTCTGCTAAAAAGAAATGTTTTTAATCCTTTTTTTAAAGGTCTGGATAGTCTGTGCTTCCCCCAGGCAGTCTTCATATAAAAACAGTCATAGTCAGAGTTAAGGTGGAGAACCTGTATTCATTTATCCTAAGATATTGGGTGATGTTTACATTTTTTTTTTTTACATAAGTATGATCTATATTTAAAAATCTGAACTTTAAAAGTTCTAAAGTCTAAAGTCACTGAAACCAACAGAAACCTGGAGTTATTCCACAGGTTTTCATGGCAAAGGTTTAATATGACTGTAAAAAATAACTTCTTATAGCTAGATCTTGAACGCACACCATCATAATGGTTCTAATTAAAACCTGCTAAAGAACGAGATGGAAGGTTTCAGCTGGGAGTGATAATTAATAAATTAAGGAGTGGCAGTTTGTTTTATTGCATGTTCTCATTGTCCTTGTCCTCCTTTGACTCATATCCTGAGCTGAAGTCATGAGTATGACACAAACTCAAAGGAGTCTCAAAAGGTCAAAGTTCAACAGTGTTTCCTGGAATGAATTAGGCAAAGTTTACCCTAAAACAAATAAAGATGAAGTGACTTGTCCTTCCTGTAATGCTAACAGTCTGTTTCACCATGTTAGTCAGTCAGGCAGTCTATCATAGATAAATCAAACCAAATATCTCAAAAAAATACAATATTATTCAATATCGATAATTATTATTTGTGCTGTGAAACTGATAAAAAATTTAAAAGATTTTTTGTCTTGATATATAACTTAAATTAAATATAGATACATATGAGGGATTAATTCCACAAAATACCTGTAAGTGGACAAAACTCTGAGCAGTATAGCAGCGAAGTTCCTCAAATATGAAGATTTGTACAAATGAAAATAAATCTGGCTCTGGGCATTGCATAAAACAGCACCTCAGCAGCAATGGAGATGAATTTGCTGCTGCTATTAGAAAATGTTTCAGGAAGTGATTTATAAAAGACTCGTAAAAAGCATCAAGAAAACCAACATAAAGGTCTCCATGAGGCTCAGTGATCTGAGCACCATATTTGGTCTACAGACCCTGAGCTTTCCCTGGTTTGATTCCCAACATTAGTCTCCTCTGCATGTTTTCTTTCTCTCTCCGACTCTCTCATGCTTTTCTTTTAAATGTGCTGGTGATGAAATCCCACTTGTATCACAAACTATAAAAAAAACATCCAATGAAAATATTAAATACAAACACTAGTGGCCTAGAAGTCAACTTATCCTTTTGATTTAGAGTCTGGATCTGGGAATATTTAACAGCAGCTGTAAAAATTCTGACTAATAAGTCATTTTTCTACCAGATTATTGGGTTTTAAAAAGAAGCAATGAAAATTTTCACTGGATTCTCTGAACAAAAAGTCTCTTGTAGAAACGAGAGACGAAAGTATTTTCTATTCCATTAGAAGACAAGCTGCGCAATCATGAAAATATTTTGGAGATTTCAGTCACATATTGCACTTACAGTATAACGTGTGTATTTGACGTTAGTGAAAGAAAGGGGCACCTACCTCAGACCAAAGCCCTGGGAAAATCTAGTAACATTACCCTGTTAAATATGTCAAGCCTCAGGTTTTAAGAGCTAATGGGAAAATGTCAAATGTCTGCATTGCTAGTTAACGATAAAGGCGGCTAATGAAGAAACCTGTGCAACTTTAAAACCTCAGCTGAACCACATGCTGATCCCATCCAGCCACTGATTTCATGCAAAGGCAGTACAACAAAGGTTTGACACTAAACTTCATAAAATATAGACATACTCTTAATTGCATCAGCATTTGTATTAAAAAAATCCTATTTCTAATTGTCTTTATTGATATATGTTTCTGAAAAGCTACATTATAGATGTTCATTATCTTACATCAATAGTCACTTAAAACTAAACATGGACATATATAACTGTGTTAAAACATATCAGCAGAGCACTAATTAAATACTCAAAAATCTTAAAAAAACTACAAAAATATCCCTTTAAAAGTCAGTTTAACTGAGACAACATCATGTTATAATCATGATGAAATCCTTCTACTTACCAACAGGACTAACATGATACTTCGTACACATTAAATTCGGAGGAAAATTAATAATTAAAATTGATGTGATTCACTTTTGCTGTTAATTAATTGCTCAGCCGAAGACATTTTCCATTAGTCAACATGTTGCATAAATGCTGATGTTGGCACTTAGCTCAACAGTCGGTAATCATAGTCCAGTGTACTAAAATAATTTTACATGCAGACTGTAATTTTTTAAGGAAAAAAAAAGGTGATATAACATATTTTTTATTTTTATGCATCTTTTATTTTTAAGGTGACAAAAACCAACACTTTTCTCAGCCAGTTTAACAAAACAGATCAGAGCAGGGAGGGTTTTTTTCCCAGTTTGTCTTGACGTTAGCAGTGAAGTAAACTCATGAATTCTTCCAGGCTGGACACAAAAGGATCCCATCCCAGACTGCCACCAAATCAGCCTTCTGTTTAAACTCCTCAACAGGGTCTTTGTCTGCTTTGTCAACACTGAGAGTAAAAAGGCCCCAGCTCCAAAATAAAACAGCCTCCCCAGAGGTTTGACGCTTCTCTCCATCATTCAATTAGCTTTGACTAACATTTCTGGACTTATGTAAAAAAAAAA
>NW_015151194.1:211076-213112 GCF_000732505.1 Cyprinodon variegatus
TGTGAACAATAAAAAGAAAATCTGTCAGTAGGTCCGATTACACCAAAATAGAATAAAAACTGATCCAGCACAATTAAGAGGTATATTAGTTTTCTCTGGTAATGTATATTGTTGGTACTACCAACTATGGCAGGCTGTTTTGACTTTTATTAATATGACTAAATATGTATTTTTGATATCTTAAATAATTTTTTTCAAATCAAAATGAAGATATAAAACAAAACAACATTCTTCATAACTAAACAAAATGTTATTGAGGTCTAAAAAAGAATTTCAGATTGCTAAATTAATGTTACTTAACAAAATTTTCATTATTTTGAACAAGGAGGAACTGTTGTAACATATAAATACATACCTATAAATACAGTTCTATGAAACTTGATTAGTACAATTTTTGTTAACTTTTTAAAATTCAATGTCTTATATCAAATATTTTTTACAGTTCTGACAGCTCCAGCTGTGACAGCTTTTCATACTTGATATGCATGTGGTCAAAACCGAGTGGTTAGTTGATTAAGCTAACTCACAGCAGCTGTTAAACCAATAACTCAGTTTCCAACCTTAGGCTTGATCAATTCAGAGTTGAGGATTTGAGTCAGTTTGTTAAACCTGCTTTGTGAAACCTCAGGTCAGTTATGTACTGCTGATAAATCCAAATATTCCCACAATTGATAACTATACACTGTTTGTACAGTCCAAATGAGCAAACGTCAGAGATGGTTTTACATCATAGCCTGAATATTTGAAAAGGTATCAGTTTTTCTCCATCAGCATGCTTTCAATCCAAAAGATTTTGACCTTGTCATTCAGACTGCTACTTGACATAGAATTTTTTATAAAATCTATTTTCACCTAAAATGCTAAGACCGTAAATAATGGCAGAGATTGAACACTTTTGAATATAGCTAACTGACAGTTTTATGCAGTAAAAAGTAGATAATGGCATATTTTAAGAGCATAAAGTGTAAAACTCTTGACAGACTTGAGACATTGTCAGCTTGGCATTAACTGGATCTATATGGTTGAATGAACCCAGCCTGATTCTGGACGGAAAAAACAACTCGAGTGGTATGAAAGTGGCAGACAGAGTACAGTGCATCCCACACACTGTCATAAGACATATCATAACATAACTCCTGTTCCGAAACCTTTGCACAGGTTTTAACAGCGCTATCATGTTGTGTTATCATAGTAGCAAGCAATACCCTCACACAGCCATAGGAATCCAATATTTCTCTACAAGACCCTTAATAAATATCCAACTGTTCTTTTGGTACAATTGTGGCAACATACTACATCCAACACACTTCACCTATTTACTATAAATAATTTATTTACTATTGAAATTTATGCTTAGATATTTATTCTGTTTTTCTTTGTTGCAGGAAAGGAAGTACAACCTTTGGGTGCACTAGAAAGCATTGTAAATACTTTTTTCCCCTTTTTTTTTAGTTAGAAACCCAGATGAAATGTCCATATATATGTATATATGTATATGTATATATATATATATATATATATATGAGTAAAGGATATCTAGAACATGATAATTTGGCATGCATTGCTTCTTATAATTTGGTCAAAGCAATGTTAAGCAGCTGGGCTGAGGCAGACCACCACAGACGTCTGATAAATTACCTCTAAATATTGCAGCTTATCCCTCTGTAATGTGACGCCAGTGTTAGATTGCGAACTGACAGTCAGCTGCCATAACTAAAAGGATTTTCTGAGCTGCTGTAATTATAAGCTTTTGACTGTCTGTCTGGTGTTGACACAGCTTGTTTACTATGTCCCCTTGGAGTGGAACTGTATCTGTTTGTGGTCAGAGTGTCGGTTTTTAAGCCTTTTCAATACAACTTGTCCATTAGAAATGAATTAGGACAGATGGTTAGGTGGATAGTGAACTAAATAAAATATAGTTATGCTCTATGCTTGAACTGCAACAATTGTTTAGTTGTAATATTTCCAGTTACGCTGGTGAAGATTCTCAGTCATCCAGGTCATAGTCATTCCAAAAAAAAGTTAAAAAATAATCC
>NW_015151194.1:214085-231814 GCF_000732505.1 Cyprinodon variegatus
TACTCCAGAGTGTTGTTCAGCATGGGGGCGAGTAGAAAATGAAGGCTAATCATGTTTTGGGTGTACTATTCCTTTAACGCCTGTATCTGCTACTTATATGCCTGCTTTTTTTCTTTCTCACTGAAGAATGCCATAGCTGTGCTTGCTCTTCCCATTCTGCATGCAAACTGCAGCCTAAAACTTCGATACTTACTTTGGTCTCCCAGCAACCAGCACAGCCAAACCTGGACACTATTTGGAACAGTGGTTTCTCTTTCATTACTCTGAGCTCCTTTGTTTCAGTACAACATACTACTTCCTCTAACTGGATATTGGATGTCTGTACCCATTATGTGATGGTTGAAATTTAACCCATTATCAACCCCATGGAGAAGTGGTTAAAGTTTTTGATTAGAATGAAGGGAACAGCCCTGTTTTAAACCCAGTTGCACCAGAAAGGGCATCCAGTGTAAAAACTTTGCCAAGTCAGAAGTATAATTTTCCAAAGACAACAATAAAAATGTGTTGCCTGTTTCAATCCTGTTCTTGTAGTGGCTTTACAAAGAGAAAACAATCTTTGTATTCCATTGAACAAGACTATTCTGAGCATAAGTCATTTATTGATCATTGATCTAACAGAGTATTACACGTGCATTAGAAATGTCTAATATTAAAGACAGGATTTTATGTACATCTTTCTAAAATGTCTTCTGGCAAGACATTACACCCACATTCCACCTCATTTACTGATCACTCTGTGAACTGAAGGCGTACCCTTAATGGTGCGTTAATTAAAAACCATTCTATAAATTATTACAAAATGGAACTGGAAACTGCGTGTGGGGTAAATATATAAATATATTATTATTCAAGTTAGTCAGTCATGAGGATCTACTTGTTTTATACTCTTATCCGAATTGATATTAGGTTGTTCTGACCTAATCTTAAGAAGAAAAATATATATTTGAATGTCTACCTAATGAAAATGTAGACGTAAACAATCAGTGATTTCATACCAGAACTTCTATCCTAGTTACCAAAAGAAAAAGATGAGATTCAGAAGATCATCAGTGCATTGCTTCTCAAGTATGGATTATAAAAAAACAAGAAACAGAATCGGAAGTAAGTTGGATGAGGAATTGAAAGCTGAGTCATAAAACCAGAGAATTTTTTTATACTCAGAGGAGTTTACATCACTTATCTGCCTCTTTTTCAGACATGCTTTTTTCCCCTTCTATCGACCAATAAAGGACAGCGATATTAATAGTCTGCAGCTAGCCTGTGTGTTCACGAGAGCATGTATATTTAGCTTTGTGGGGTCTTTAGCTCCCCAGCCAGTGTTCTCTTACTGTGGGAAAAACATTGTGCTGAGTGGAGTTTCTCAATCCCTGCATGTAAGACTCAGCTATGTTTTGCATTTCTGGCTCCTGCAAAATCAACACCAGTGTTTCGCATTTAAATGTACAACTAAAGTCAAAAAGTACATTTTTTAATGTTGTTTATGTTCAGGAGCTGATGAGCAGGACTTCTCTGGAGACTCAGAAGCTGGATCTGATGGACGAAGTGTCCTACCTGAAACTGAAGCTGGTCACCATGGAGGAGACGCGAACCAACACAAACCCACAGGATGCCGCCGACACAAAGAACAACAAAGCTGAGGTATGGAATGTCAGCAAACTTATCCTGCTTTAGTCAAACGTATCTCCTAGAAACACATTATCTTATAAGTTCAATTAAGCAAAAATGATCGGCTTTTGAAAAAAACTTAAAAAAGATAAGCTGTTGCTCATTTTTTTTGAAAAGCCTTGACAAAGATTTTGACAATTTTCTCATGATGGTTTGTCTTTTCTTTAATTTTATGACTTCATTACTAATATTGCAGATATGTGTGGTATAGCTTTGGGGCATCGAGGCGTGCTTCATTTTAATGTATGTCATCTACTTATTATACTGTAGCGTTTTTTGGTTGCAGATCAAACTTCTGAGTCACCAGAGAAATCCAGCTTTGGGGAGATTGCAGCTGAATTAATTCTAAGCAGATTGCCAGAGTCAGTAATGCAAGAATGAGTGTCTTTCCACTGCAGGAGGTTTCTTTTTGAGACCGGAAGTGTTACTAGTCAAAGTTATCAAAAATTTAACTTGCTAAAAGTATGAATTGATTTTAAATTCCTTTCTGTTATTTGTTTTTAGCCCTTTTTGGATCGTTTGGTTTTCTGTTGTCCAGGAGGCAACTGCTGAAAGGAATCAAAGCTTCTATAATGTGTTAGAGAGTGTTTAATCCCCTTACGTCTCTGTGATACCCACCTGTTGGTTGATAAGTGATGGCCTCAGGAAGGAGGAGTGTGAAAATCAGGGCTTAATGTGAACAGAGTCTTTGTTTGTTATAGAAGTTTGGTGTTTTTCCGCCAGTTACAGTGGAGTGAAAGAAAAAGGATAAAAAAAAAGCAAAAATAGAAAAGTCACATCTGGAATCTACAGCTCTAAAGTCTACAGATTGGTTGTGTGTTTACAGTAATGGGCATTAACCCATACATGCTATATTTATTGTTTTATTTGATCTGTTTCGTTTTTATCGATTGGAATTATTATTGTTTTTCATTCGTTTCCTAAAATGTTGAAAAGTGGAACAAACTACTGGGCACTAATTTTATTTTATTTTTTTGCATTTCAATGGACTGTAATTATTCAGCGGCCTTATTGAAATGAACTTAACTTGGTTGGACTTTTATTTTTTTTTATAAGGTGCTTCTAAACCTTTTCCTTTTGGAGCCATCAACAAGCTCCTGGCTGCTGGGAATTTAACTCTCCTTTTTTATAGAAATAATTGTAAAAAGAAAACCTCTAAGTTTTTTATTTTGGCGCTACAACCTCATACGATTAAATGTTCTTAATACACGGGGATTATCTTTCCCTCGTTATCTATCAGTCAATGATATTGTTAATTCTTTCACTGTTTTTCTGTCATCTCCTTTATTTTTTTTTTTTAAGACTGACACACAAAGACTGTGTTCACAAATTACTATAATAAATATGCCAAATAACTCATAATTAGCTCTGAATGTCCAAAGCAAACATCCCCTATGAGGTCTGAAACATCTAGCTTATAATAAACTCTTTATCAAGGCAAGAATTAGCTCAGTTAAAACAACTGGATCAATTCACACATGACATTTGGTCGCCTTATCGCTGACAGTGTGTTGCAAATACTGTGATCGTAGACTCTGCTCAGTTCAAACTACATTAATTACTTCACACATCCAATAATGCTCTCCTCATTCAAACAAAAAAAAAATATATATATAGTATCAAAACACCAGAAATGCATTTAAAGTAGGTTTAAAACAATTGATTTGATTAATTGTTATTAATCGATTATTTAAATCATTAACTAATTTAGTAATCCAATAATAGTTATCTGTAGTGTAGAGACTCTGAAACATGCGTTTAACTGGCAGAACGACCCACTTAAGAGGAGTATTTGTACCAAAACTGTAGAAAAAATATAGAAACATTTTGCCTTAAGGATAAAAAAAATGTTTTTGTCTGTAAATAAGCTCTATACTGAACTCCTCAAATGGAAAACTTTTAGTCCCGCCTGGTTTAATTTGTTCAAAAGTCTTCTTTAGAGCAATCCGATTATTAATTGAATAGAAAAATAATCAACAAATTAATCAATTGACAAAAAAATTTTTAGTTGGAGCCCTAGTTTAATGGTCACATCACGTTATAGAATAAATTATTTTTAAAACTTAATTATTAGGGCTGAAAAAATGTATCATATTAATTATGATTAATCGATTATTGAAATTATCGTTAACTAATTCAGTAATAGATTAATCGTTAACTGGAATGTAGAGACTCTAAAACATGCATTAAGCAGGCAGAGCGACCCACTTAAGAGGAGTATTTGTACCAAAACTGTAGAAAAAATATAGAAACATTTTGCCTTTAGGATAAAAAAAAAATGTTTTTCTCTGTAAATAAGCTCTATACTGAACTCCTCTAGTGGAAAACTTTTAGTCTCACCTGGTTTGATTTGTTCAAAAATCTTCTTTAAGGAGCCTTTGGCAATCCGATAATTAATCTACAAAAAAATAATCAACAAATTAATCAATTGACCCTTATTGAATCCATTATTGAAATTATCATGAACTAATTCAGTAATAGATTAATTGTTAACTGGAGTATAGAGACTCTAAAACGTGGCTTTAAATGACAGAGTGACCCACTTAGACTAGTAATTATACCAAAATTATAAAAAAATATATATGTAAAGATTTTGCGTTTAAGATAAAAAATCTTTTATGTCGATCAATATGCTCCATCCAGAACTCCTCAAGTGGTAAAGAGTTAGTTTCACCTGGTTTGATTACACAAAAAGTCTTCTTCAAGGAACCTTTGACTATCCGATTGTTAGTTAATTAATCAAAAAATTTAATCGAAAGATTAATCGATTTGCAAAATAATCATTAGTTGCTGCCCTAAATGCGATATTGATACTTAGTTATTGTCCAACCTTACCTCATACCATTTATACAAAAAAAAGTAGAGTGCAATTCATAAAAAACTTTAGTTTTAGTAAATTAACTTACTAATAGTAAAACTTACTTTTTTACTACTACTGCTTTTCTGTACCAGTCAGACTTTTTACAGTGAGTTGGTAGAACTATTTCTGGTTAGATAAAAGATTGTATCCCATAATTTAGGAGATTATGACAGATGTTTTTAAACTTTATGACATCTAAACCGTCACAGCAGCTGCATTCGAACCTGTTGAGGTTTAATTTATAGAAAGTGAAGGTTGCGTGCAGTCAGCAGAGGTTCTGCTCAGGTTAGCAGGGAGTTTCTGCTCCACTGAAGGCAAAAACAATCCTATTAAGAACTTTGTGGGTCTCATATAATAATGCTCATATGATTCCACCCCGCCGTTATCTGTTGAGTCTTTATTTGTCTTGGCTGCTTTCTTTGTGTTCATTTTGTTCATCGTGACACTTGGCTGCTCCCCACTGGCTCAGCAGATCCTGAGACTGCTCCTGTGGCTCGCTCATGTGTGCCTTTGAGCATGACGATGTTTTTACTCTACAAGCTTGATGAAGCCTTTTAGATGCTCAGAGGCCAGTGATATGTGGATGGAAAGTGATAAGCATCAGTGATGGCAGACAGAGAGGATGTAGCAGCTAGTGGGGGAGGTAAAATGATTAAAACGGAAAAGGTCAGCATGGAAAACATGTTTGCCAAAGAAACCTGTCCTACAAGACAAGCTACCGTTAGCATAACATATATTTGCATTACAAATTATTTTGCATAAAAATGTCTGCAGTCTGATTCTGCAGTGAATCCCTGTAGGAATCAGAACTGTCATAACGTTTAATCATCTCTATCTCTTTCCTCTTGTCTGTCATCCTATTCTGGTAGATATTGAAATAGTTTTCAGACCTTTATCAGAAAATAAAAAACACTTTTTTTTAATGAGCACATAGAGTACTTAGATTGTTTTCGTGGTTTCTGTGTGATGTGTTCATGGCCATAGGAAGTGGGGATGCTAGGGGTGCTGCAGTACCTCCTATTGGAGAGAGGGAGATAAAAAAAAAAAAAGTTTTTTTTTTAAATACTTTACACAATTCATAAATTTCTTATTAATATTTGGGGAAATTATTTTGCCTTTTTTAAATTACTATTACGTGTATGTTGGTTTTTATTTAATTAATTTGAGGCCCAATCAACACAAGTTCACTGAAGTTACGTTGTCACGGCAACGTCGAGCAAGCTAGTGGTTGCTGAGTAGAGAGGTATCCCGCTTGTCGCAGCAGAGTAGTAAAGTTACAGAGTCTAATGACAGAAAGAGAAGGAAATATGGAGCAGAAGCGCATTTCGGTTTCGTCCTCTCAGAGCGCACCTCATCATTTGGCACCCTGCTGTCATATACACTGAACTGTACACTGAACTGTACTACTGACAATACAGTAGTGAATCTCAATCAGTTTAATTATTATTTTTTTCATTTTTATTGTATTAAGGCTATAGGCTCATAGGTATTTTGTCCAAAAAAAACAATAAAAATTTCACGGCACTCCCCCATTTAAAGGCACACTCTGCAACATTTTTCAGTTAATTAATGTGTTCCATAACGTTATGGATGATTAAATGAGTCATTTCAGGTTGAACAAAGGTATTCTCGGCCGCCCTGGTGGTCTGTAGGGGAAATACTGCACTTGCAATTGCAGGAGCACCGACCCGCACCCACAGGCTCAGAAGTCTTGCGAGAGTCAGTCTTGCTTTACGGCGAGAACTGCTACACGCCCCAGTTAAAAGCATTCTCGTTGCTAGCACAGTGGCGATCTTTGTGCAGTTATGCTACGTTCACGCAGCAAAAGCAGCAAAATTGCGTCTGCTGCTTCATTTTTGCTGCTTGTACCAGTTAGTTCTGACACGCGGCTGAAGCAGCTTTGCTGCTCTGGCTGCGCGGTGCAAAAGTGTGTCTGAGGCGCATTGGGCGGAGCTTCACTATCCTTTCTCTGCCTTGCAGCTATATTTGCTGTGATCAGTGGGAATAAAGTAGTTTTAATATGTGTTTAAGTGAGAAAATACACCTGAAAACGTAATCAGTGCAGTCAGTTCATTCAGATTATCATCCTGCCTTACAATATTTTTTCTGTCGGAGCCGCTCAGACCCCCACATACCAGCGGTGCGCCGACAGTATGGATCCCTTCATCAGCAGCGGTTCACCGCGGCAGCTGGTAGGTGTTTTTCATCTAAATAATCCAAACTGCATATTCTGCCGGCAGATTTCTGCATTTTAAGTTAATTTAGGCGTCAATAAACTGTTTAAGAGGAGTGATCATCAGCGCTGTGTCTCTCTCCCTGCGTTAAACGCACCCGACGCGCTGCTGCAGCCGCTCAGACGTGCTGCGCCTGCAGCTCAAAACGCGCTGCGGGACCTTTTGCTGCGCCTTGACGCGCGTCAACCATTGACTTTGCATGTAAACTCGCTGCTTCTGTCGCGCCAGCTACGTCCAGTGTGAACGCAGCATTAGTCATTCGCTGCGTTCGCCTGTCTGCTAAGCTCAAAACAACCGATCCTGGCTTGACGGAGAAACCAGGAGAACAGCTGAGCATATTTACGACAGTGCACTTTTACTTTCGCCCTCTGGGGGGAGCCTCACTGGAAAATCAACACCGGTTGCATAGTGTACCTTTAAAAGTACTTCCTGGATACGCTTGTATTTAGAGGAATAGATTGTTAGCTTGGCCAGTGAGCGTTTCAGGGACGTCACTGACCAGACTGATGATGTGTTCATCCACTGATGAAAGGGAAAAGATTTTTGTTGGTTACGAGTATTTTTTTGCTTGTTGGAAAGTTTGATTTTATTTTGTATAGAAGTTCACGAATGAGGGGAAGATGGACCGGGAGATCGTTAGGCGGATTGGTGCAGCGTCTGTTGTGAAGTGTGCCCTGTACTGGTCTGTTGTGATGAAGAGAGAGCTGAGTCAAAAAGCAAAGCTTTCGATTTACCGGTCGATCTACGTTCCTACCCTCATCTATGGTCATGAGCTTTGGGCCATGACTGAAAGAACGAGATCCCGGATACAAGAAGCTGAAATGAGTTTTCTCCGTAGTGTGTCTGGCCTCTCCCTTAGAGATAGTGTGAGGATCTCAGTAATCCGAGGAGGACTCAGAGTGGAGCCACTGCTCCTCCATGTCAAGAGGAGCCAGTTGAGGTGGCTCGGGCATCTGATTAGGATGCCTCCTGGACGTCTCCCTGGTGTGGTGTTCCTAGCACGTCCCGGGAGGAGGCCCAGGGGGAGACCCAGGACACGCTGGAGGGACTATGTTTCTCAGTTGGCCAGGGAGCACCTTGGGGTTCCCCCGGAGAACCTGGCCCAAGCGTGGGCCTCCCTACTGAAGCTGAAGAAGATGGATGGATGGATTGGATGTATAGACGTTATTTAAATTGAAAGTCAGTAGCTGCCACACAGACGCAGACAAAAAAAATTAGAAAGACACAGTATTTGATTTTTTTTTTTTTTTTTTTTTAGAGAATAACCATTCAATTATTTAAAGGCTGATGCTGAAAATATTTTGACATCAATCAGTAATGTCCTGCTGATAAATGTTCTCCACTTGCATTGCAAAATGGGCACAGTGATTAAGAAATATTAAACTATTCTAAATTTAAACAAAAACTAACATTTATGATGGTTAATGGAAGGAATCTCAGGTAAGCGCTTCATCTGATCTCCAGGCATCGCTGCTGGATGCGCTAATGAATTGGCCAAAGCGTGCATGGATCAGCTGATGCAGATACAAGAAAAATATCGACCAGCCAATAAATCGGTCTCTAGATTTTTTTTAAATCGGTTTTAACTCTCATCATTATTAAAGAAATAACTTACCGTACAAATACACACAGACCTGCCCCCTGCACAGACAAAATGGAAACTGTATAGTATAGATTGTAGATGGCTTACTTGTGCACTGTGAATCAGAGGTGTGCAGCCAAACACAGCTGATGTGTGATGTAAAATGTTAAATTTAATACAGGCTGTTTGAAGCACATCATTTGCTACCAGTCTGTTTTACCTTCAATCATTTGTGAAAAATGATCAAATATCTTCTGAAAATGGTGCACAGGTAAAAGACGTTTTCTCAAACATAGTACAAGAGAATGTTAAACTATGCATCTGGAAGTTTGTGGTATTACAATAATTGAAATTTCTGCTCCTTTCATATCTTGATAGAGCAGAGATAGTGATGGAGTCACCAGGGTTCTCATTTATAAAGCTTGTGAACAAACAAAACCGCCTTCATGCAAATGTTGTGATCTATTAAAATCAAACTTGGCGTGAAAATGTGCAGCATTCATGGCTGAATGTGGGCATGTAGAGAGCTAAAGGTTCGATCCTTGGAGGCAAACTTTGAGGTAGAGCTCTGATCTATAAAGGAGAGGTGTTTGGTTTTATTTGTGTGCATGGTTTTATAAACCAGGACGTTTTTGCCATACTCCTTTCTGTACGTGCCCTTTTTTGCTCTATACAGATGGGAGCACTTGTGTGCATTTTGTCATTAAAGGCGGCGTTGTATGTTGTGTGCGTGCTCGGTAACAGCTGCCAGGCTCCAGTGAGCTGTCAGGAGGAATGATGGGTATCCGTTCTGAGCATTCCTGGGGGTAAAACACTTTCACCTCAGGAAACCACACCAGCACAAAAGACAAACTTGCTGCCGACTGTCGAAGGCCTGGGAATGAGGCGCTGTGTTTGATGCTGCATTTTCCAGGTTAAGCAAACAGGCTGCTAAAAGACTTCACATGATTTGTATAGAAGAACAACTATGTACCTAACTGCTTCTGTATTCATCTCTCAATGCCTGTCTTGATCTAGTCTCACAGAGCTCGCTTGATGATCTTAACTTTGCAGGAAAAGGTTTGCTCCAAGCAGATAAATTTCCCTTTTAGACTGTAGGGTTTGCAATGTTAATTTTTAAATGTGCCCTTTTAACTTATAAATAAATTTTTTTCCCCCATTTTTATGGAATTAATTGCCTTTATTTATGAGGAGGCATTTATTTATTGTGTGCTTGACCTGCTCCACCACCGTGTCTCACACTATCATCGATATCTCGCACAAACAAACACTCTTGTTAAGGTTTTGATACTTCATTACTATTTATTATTTTATCAGTTCTGTTTTGAAGTTATATTTAACTGTTTAATGTGTACAAATAAGCTATTATGAAAGAAAGGAGCAAGAAAAGGAAAATTTGTATAATCTACCGCTTCTCATAAGATCTGTTTGTTAAAACATAGACATAAATTAAGCAGTCGTATACTTAGGCCTACCTCCTTAAAACCAAGCATGCAATAAAACAGTCCTTCCTTATTATATCATTATCCACTGATTTAATGTCTCTGTATCTTAATAGCAAATTATATTTGATTAATCTCTTAAAAATAAATGTTGAGCTAATTCACGGAATTCCATCAATTTTAAGTTTAGGAATAATTGCTTTGTTGGTTCTTTGTTCATTTTTTCTATTTATAAAAGACAAGATTAAGTTCTTCTATTTACTTTTTGCCTTTTTTTTTTGGCCAATAACTGATTAATTTCAGAAAAACATATTTTTAGCTATTGCCCTCCTTAACTGTTGACAAATAATCTAGTCTCAATGGATAAATAAGTACGGTATTAGAAATAACTTAAGCTGACTGAAACTTTTTTTAATATCATATCGTTTTTCAATAAATGTCCATAGTTTAAATATTAAATATTTCCTAATCTCTACCCTTAACTTATACTATTTGCACTTTAGTTAAAGTTTTTTTTTTTTTCCAGCTCAACATTTAATCCTTAAAGACTTATTTCAGTAAGAGCACAGCAACAGCATCCTGCATAGCGAAAAATAATTCCAGTGTCAAATAATTGGAAAAAAATAAAAACATGCAATAGAATTTTTCTCTCATAAAGGTAAAACACAGCTGAATATAATGAAGTATATATATAAAAAAAAATACATTTAATATAAAATTTAATTTTCTCCACTTACTTAAAAATGAAAAAGCCTAGAGAGCTGTGCTAAATCTAAAATTATTTTTGTATACACTTATGTGTACAAAAAGCAGAATACAGCTGCATCACTAAGTCTAGTGGTTTGGTTTTTGATGTTTTTATAATCTCTTTATAGTATTGATTTATTTCTCCTTAATCTTCCATCCATCTCTCCATTTGACATGGTCTCTAATTTTTTCCTCCATCCCTGCCAGTGTGTGGTAAATCTCATCAGTGAGCTCCAGGAGCAGATGTGCAAGTTTCATGAAGAGATCAGCACTCGCATCCAGGAGAAACGAGCCCTCGAGGAGAAGGAAGCCCAGCAGGGGGACCTGGGTGGCGGCCCGGCTCAGGGCTGCGACCCTAATGCCGGGTCCAACCCGAGCGGCGCTTCGCTGAAACGCAGTGGAGAGAGACATACTGTGCCTGTACGGAAACTGATGGTGGATGAACTCCTCTTACGATACGTCCACCATCCTTCCTTCTCTTCTTCTCTCCCCTTTTAACCAGTCCACAAACCCCCTGCTGGTATTTGGAGTGTTCCACAGAATCAAACTAACAACCTCTCTTTTGTGTGTGTGTTTGGATTCTCTACAGTTTGTTTCTTGCAGGATGTTGGGGTGATGCTCTGCTGGAAGCATTTCATTTTCCAAATGCAATCACTCATTTGAGGAGCCAAATCATTAGGGGTTTTAAAATGGGGACATTTGCAGCACCCACCACAAACACTGGTATTCTTGGTCAAAATGTGTCAAATACAAAAAATTATTTATTGAAGAAGCATAATATCAGACTTGAATTTCTTTAATCAGGGAGCAAGGAACTTTTTTCAAAAATGTGCATTTTGTCCACATAATGACTTGTTCTACAGTGCATAAAAGGTACTTTGATGCAACTCTCTAGTATCTTTCAGATAGTTATTAAAAACTTGCTGTGTCCTCCTGAATAAAACTATGATGTTAAAGCATCATATTAACCACTGGTTAAAAGCTTTAGCTACAATTAGGTCCTGTTCTTCAGATATTCCAAGAAGGGTTCACTAAACTGCACTTAGAATTTTGTTTTAGCACGTGCAATAAGTTGCCGTGATTTTGGTGATCTACAGAACTTGCTGCACAAATATTAAGTTGAACAACCCTATTTGGTTTTGCCTGTTAAAAGGATCAGATGTGTGCAGTTTACTTTCAGTTTCAGAGTAGCTGTAAAAGAAGGATGAGCTTCTAAGCCATGGAGATGGAGGTAATAATGATGAGAATTATTTAGAAAATTATAATTATGATAGGTAATAATATTTATTGAGCACTTGACATAGGTAGATTATCTCTAAATGCTACAAAAAAATTTAAGATAAATAAGAACACTCAGGTTATATATAAAAAATGGAAATATCGTAAAACATAAAGTTTTCTTTAACTGAAGGAGGACAAAGAAAACTGCATGTCTCTTTAACAGTAAATACAGCAGACTTGTAAATGTGCACAAGTGCAATAAAGCTGTGACACGCGTAGCCCATGCATGCCGCTTTGCTGCACTTGCGTCCTGTTACGCTCCCGCGTATTTACTCCTTTTGCAGGCTCTTCTGATGTTTTTCTTTTCTTTTTTTTTTTAAGTATGCCACGTTAATGGAACTCTCTCATTTTCTTTGTTTTGGTTTAATATCATAAACATTGCCTGCAGTTTTCTTTATTAATATTATATTATTAGTTTTATTTCTGAGATTCCAAATGTGTTTTACAGAATCTCTCCATCGTCTGTTTGCTTGTCAGTTTCTTCCTGACAGAAGTACAAAAAAAGGCATTTGAATTTCAGTTGCAGTTTTCAGCTTTCTTATTCAGAAAATATTCTGATAACTGGGAGGTTATGTGGATAATCTATAATGTTTTGGGTCTGATTCTTTCCCAAACTTTATAGAAACTGGGTTGGAATTCATGGCCTCATTGGTTTATTTTCTATTTAAGCTTCCAACCAATTTATGAAATAAAAATCTGTTGGAATGAAAAAATGTTCAAACCAATGATAAGATGTTAAGCCAGATTAGAACATAGCATTTACAGCATGTAGAAATAAAGATGCTATGAATGGAATAGCTTTACTGATTGAATACATGTTATTTAAAATAAGGTTGGATATGTTGCCATGAAAGACTACGCTTCTGCAGTAAAAACAAAAAAAGCAAAACATAAATTGGATTCCCTTGCTGCATGTTTTGACCATGGTTGCCAATATGTCTAAAGGATGCTCTAACTCTTTGAGGCTAGATCCTCAGGAATCTTTTTCTGCTTTTAAACTGGAAATACCAGAAACATTTGGAAGATTTTTTTTAAATGAATTTCTCTTCGCCTCTTCAAATCAGTGTTTTGGGGTCAATGTTGTGGTTTTTATTGGATTTGATCTGGTTTGTTTGCATGATGATCATTATTCTGGTTACTAACAAAGTTTATGTCTGCTTCCTCCTACTTTGACCAGGTGGATGGGTCATATAACAATAATTATACATTTTCAAGGTTCCCCTCGTACAGCGTCTGCTGGCAGACGTGCCACCTGGACGCCTTCCAGTCATGTTTTATGGGTTTATGCTTTCCCTGGCTGCTGATAACCGCACGCTGTGGTGTCTGTTTCAGGAGGATTATGTTTTCCCCATATTAACCAGAGCACTCTCCAGCCCTGGAGAACTCTTATAACCGGACTGAACATTAGTCTGATCTTTACATATGATCCAGTTCATATGTTGGCATGTATCCAACCCAACACTGTTGATGAGAAACTGCTGCTCATTGTGGGACCTAAAGAAAACATGCATCATTTTGTAGATCTTACTGTTAAGCCTGATGCATGTGTTTTGTCTGCAGGATTTGCTTCAAGAAATCAAACATCTGACAAGCAAAGTGCAGGAGCTGGAGGGAGAAAAGAGCCTGTATGAAAGGAAGCTCAGAGCCACCAAGGTACATGGAGTGAATTAGCTCTGCTCGCGCCTGGATGCACATGTCATCGGTTGTGTTTTACCAGGAACAGCTGCAGAAAAAGAAACAGATGTTCTCTGTCCGCTCTTTCTGATGCTGGCTGTGAGTCTTTTATGGGCTCATTATATCATATCTTTATCAGAGATCACAGAGGAGGCTAATGTAGGCTGAAGTAAACTGTGAAAGTGTTGAAGGAGAGAAATTTCCAAAGAACAAACGGCACACAGGATGTTTCTGTCCTGCAAATAAACATTTAGACATGAGTTTTGTAAGCGTTAGATTGGATTTTTTTTCCTTTCCTCTGGTCTATATATTGTTTATTTATTAACATCTTAAGGCATACACATAGTTATACTTTTTTATGTTTAAATGGATCTGAGCATGAATTCCTAATTTTTAATTCAGGGTGGAAATGCTTAATTTTTTGAAATGGATGATAATTGGAACATTTCAATCGAAAATGCGTTAAAAGTAACCTCATGGTAAAACCTTTCCTCTAGAGAAGATATAAGAAACATTTTAAATGTAAATTAACATCATTAACACAGCAGATTTTGCAACATTTGTACATTTTTTTCTTAAAAGCTTTTCACAATGAATGATTTTGAAACTAATTTGGGAAAGTTTCAGCTTAGTTTACTAAATATACATGGTCTGATTTTGCAGACAAGTGATGGGTAGATGTATAATTTGTTTGGAAATGAGCACAGGGCATACAGTGATTACATCATGTCACGCTGTAGATGCAGAAGACATTGACTCGATAAAGTTTGATTTGGTGTTACTGTGATTTAAAGGGATCCTAAGCTAGTTATAAATGTTGCCCTAAATATGTTGGATTACTCCTATTACTGCAAAAATTGCAATTTATGATAAATGAAAAATATTATTACTCTAAAAATTCTGCATCGTTTTTTTTTTTTTAATGTTTCACTCATTGAGGTCGCCATTTTTCAGCAGTGCAATGCATGCTGGGTTGATGATGCGTTAGGTCTGATTTTCCTGGAACCTATAGAGTAAAAACAGGAAGGCTAACATTAGTCTTTTTTTAACTTAATGTGTTTGACGGGTGTTAATGCAGACAATACTACATTGCTTCATTTGTTTTTTTTTTTCATGAACCGTTAAATGTAAGATAGCTGTTAAAATAAACAAATGTGATTGGCTTGTGATCTACGGTCTACTATTAGCCAGAGCTAACACCAACATGAAAAAAACAATCGAATCGGAACGTAATGAACGACTATTTAAATTGACAGCGAAGCATAATTCAGTAACTCATTGTTCTTATATCAGAGAAAATGTTTTGATCCTGATGCTAACTTTAAAAAGCCTCAGTTAGCAACTGGAGCGCTTTGTAGCATAGCTCTCCGTCGGAGTTAGTATCTAGTAGCAACAGCCGCACAAACACTAGCTGCTTTCTCCGACTTCTCTCTTCCGTTTGGTCGTACTCATTTCATTCATCAAATTCAACACTTTCCAGTTAAAACTTTGACGTTACTCTTCGATGTTTTGGCTGGATGGAACTAGCGCTACAGAACCTAGCATATTTCATTTCCACGTCATTTAATGCGTTGCAGGGTAAACAACTTGGGGATGTCCGTGTGACAATATTTTTATTACATTTATAAATATATTCGATAATTTAACCCCTCCCCTTGGGGAGCAGTGGGCTGCCATTGTGCGATGCCTGGGGAGCAGTCTGGGGTTAAGGGTCTTGCTCAGGGACCCAGGGTGGGACCCAAGCGCTGGAGTCCTCCGGGACCAAACGTAATGCTCTAATAGGGTTGCCAACCATACCTTGAAAAAAGTAATCGTTCCGTATTTAGAAAAATAAATACCTGTCCCGTTTTTAGTGGAAAAGGACGCACTTTCTCCCGTATTACCGTGAGAGTAAGAAAAATAGTCAGTAAAAAGCTAATGGAAAATGAACAACAAGGGCACATTAGATACAAGACTTACGGTAAACTTGTTCCCGGCCCCTGTCCTGCATGGTGACCAATGAGCTGACGGCATATACGTATGTATCGATCCAGAATCCCCTTATCCTCAAAATTATTTTTTTTCTGTTTTACAACTGTAGCCTACATTCTTTGCATTTAAGGCATAAATATGTTTACAAGTTTGCACAAGTTTGCTGTTGCACCAAAAATGTGCACTTAATATTCATTTTTACAGTTTGAAGTCAAGCAGGACAAGCTTATGTTTAAGATACTTATTTTATTCAGCAAAGTTTATTTTGTAATAAAGTGAATTGCTGGATAATAATTTGTTTTCCATGTGTTTATCTTATTCACAAATATGCATCTAATTCAATCAAAGGCAATCGGGTCAAAGGTGTCCCTTTTTTTTTTTTTAGGGAGTTGGCAACCCTGTGCTCTAACCACTAGGACATCGCTCCCCAAAAAACTAAACAGCTATACAGTATTTTTATGATATTTACATCAGAAATGGATGTTTCTGAAATAAGATCTATTGGGACAAATAATCCTGGATCCCTTTATAATGGGAAGTTATGGCAGGGATTCATTCTAGTATCCATATTTAAAGCCTGATACGACCAAAGGGCTGAAATGAATTCACAAAATGTTTTTATCACATTTTGTAAAAAGCATAAGCATCAAATTAAACTTAAAAAAAAGAAAAAATTAAAATGTACTGAGAACTCTGCATACATTGTTATGGAATAGGGAACATTTGATCCATTGATCCAATGGAGAATGTCATTTTAATCATTTTAGGAATACTTATCATTTTGACTGACTCTTGGATGCCTAATAACTGCCTCTAATAAAGAAAGCTGGTAACAATGTCCGCTCTTTGCAAACAAATTATTTCCATTCATCACAGGTTATCATTTGTTTAAATCTAATGAATGATTCATATTTTCTAACACTTTTTTTAGTAAATGGTTTTGCTGTTGAACAGAGAAATTAAGAACTAAACAGTCTAACATTTTGCTTTTCTGCGCTCACAGTGCTCCCTTCCTTTTTTCACTCTTTCCTCTTTTCTCCTTTATTAACTCCTTTCTGTAATTTGCTCCCCCCCCCCACCTGTGAACCCCCTCTTCCTGTTGTCCTCTCTCTAGCTCTCCATCTCTTACTCTCTCCATGTGTGTTACCAGTCGCTCATGACCCAGCTGTCCAGCCTCAAGCTGACTGTGGAGCACACACAGCTGGAGAAGCAGCACTGGGAGGAGCGCTGGCGCAGCGCACAGGTGCCTCCTCTTCCTCCTGCTCTTCGCTCTCCTTGCCTCTTTCAGTTTTTTTTGTCCTAATGAGATGCCTGCCTCTTCTTTTCAAGCTCGTCTCCAACGTTGCGCTTTGTGTTTCTTCCTATTGGATATTAAGATAACTTGGAGTTTGTCAAGATAGATTGAAAAATTAAGGCATATTTTATTTTTTGAATTCTTCAGCTTGAAGTTAGTGTGTATTCGCTTTGATGTTCGGAAGCAGACCCTTAAAATCAATTGACCTCTCTTTCTTTTAGTCGGCCTTTTTTGTGCAAGTCTGCATGGACCATGTTGCTGCTTATGATGCTAATATCATTGCATAAGCTGTATTTGTGTGAGACGAGATGTTTTATTTCTGTTCTGTCAAGTAAATAACTTTGTGGCGGCTCTGATTCTTTTATTTTCTGAAACCTTTTAATTATGTCATATTACTTTAGTCCCCTTTTAACAAGCTGATAAAAAGTATCGCTTAGTGCACTTAGTTCAAACATAAATAACTATGACCTGGTGGTTGTAAAATTAACATGTAGGCCCTTTGCATTACACTGTGATTTTGGCTGCTTCCTCCATCATTGTAGACTTCTATTATAGGCATTAAGGTTGCTTTTGAAAAGCAGCTTTAGGAGGCATTAAACTAAATTGCAAAGCAGGCCAGGAAAAGCACACAAGCCTGCGCATCAACCCATCTTTTGACACCTGTTTTATGAAGCTTAACAAAGAGCTGCTCCTTTTAAGACTGTTTGCTATCAGGCACAGGAATGCACTTGTTTAAAAGGTTGAATTGGTAAAAATGATCTATTTTAGGATTTTCCATTGGGAACATCATATTGTGAAAACGATTAGGTTAAAAGCTCTGTTTTTGGTCCTACTGTACTTCCAAACCTTTAACAGCGAACACCAAGGGCGTAGGAATATGTTTACTATTGGGGGTGACACATGTCGGAAATCTGAGATTCGTATTCAACAGAAACATATCTTAAGTACGCTACTTAAAAAAAAGGCTATTTAATCTTTT
>NW_015151194.1:234138-239514 GCF_000732505.1 Cyprinodon variegatus
GTAATGCTATGCTGCGCCTTCAAAATAAAAGCACGCTAGTTAAAAAAATGTCAAAATCTAATATTTTGCGGTACAATTTTTGGGGGGGACATATCCACCTGGCTTTTATATTGGGGGGGACATGTCCCCCCCGTCCCCCCGCTTCCTACGCCGCTGGCGAACACCACATTACAATTATGTTTTGTTATACTGTTCTCTCATATAATGCCTGGCAAACTTAGTATACCGGTATATTAATTTATCTTTTAATTTTATCATGTAACGATTGTATATTTTGTTTGATCAATACTGTGTGGCTTGCCAAATGGGTCGGCAAGTTTTTAGAGGGCATTAATGGCAAAACTTCCTGTTAGACAGCTGTCATGTGTCATTTTTATGTCAAAGATTTCAACGCAACAGAATTTCTCTTCATCACTTTGTCATTCATTAAGCTTAGTAATAATATTAGCATATTATGATAAAGTTGATTATTTTCCATAATGTAATGATGAAACTTGAACATTCATATATTTTAGATTCTTTGCACACTAACTGAAATATTCAGGTCTTTTATTGTCTTAATACGGATAATTTTGGCATACAGCTCATGAAAACACCAAATTCCTATCTCACAAAATTAGCATATATAATCCGACCAATAAAAGAAAAGTGTTCCTAATACAAAAAAAGTCAACCTTCAAATAAGTGTGTTATGCTCTCAATACTGTCTGAAATCCTTTTGGAGAAATAACTGCTTCAATGCGGCGTGGCATGGAGGCAACCAGCCAGTGGCACTGCTGAGGTGTTATGGAGGCCCAGGACGCTTCGATAGTGGCCTTTAGCTCATCCACAGTGTTGGGTCTTGCGTCTCTCAACTTTCTCTTCACAATATCCCACAGATTCTCTATGGAGTTCAGGTCAGGAGAGTTGGCAGGCCGATTGAGCACAGTGATACCATGGTCAGTAAACCATTTACCAGTGGTTTTGGCACTGTGGGCAGGTGCCAGGTCATGCTGAAAAACTAAATCTTCATCTCCATAAAGCTTTTCAGCAGATGGAAGCATGAAGTGCTCCAAAATCTCCTGATAGCTGCATTGATCCTGCCCTTGATAAAACACAGTGAACAAACACCAGCAGCTGACATAGCGCCCCAGACCATCACTGACTGTGGGTACTTGACACTGAACTTCTGGCATTTCCTTCTCCCCCGTTTTCCTCCAAACTCTGACACCTTGATTTCCAAATGACTGAGAAAACTGAGCAACAGTCCAGTGCTGCTTCTCTGTAGCCCAGGTCAGGCGCCTCTGCCGCTGTTTCTGGTTCAAAAGTGGCTTTACCTGGGGAATACGGCGCCTGTAGCCCATTTCCTGCACACGCCTGTGCACGGTGGCTCTGGATGTTTCTACTCCAGACTCAGTCCACTGCTTCAGCAGGTCCCCCAAGGTCTGGAATCGGCCCTTCTCCACAATCTGCCTCAGGGTCCAGTCACCTCTTCTCATTGTGCAGCTTTTCTGCCACTTTTTCCTTCCCACTGAGGTGCCTTGATACAGCAGCACTCTGGGATCAGCCTATTGGTTCAGAAATATCTCTCTGTGTCATCCCCTCTTGCTTCAGGGTGTCAATGATGGCCTTCTGGACGCAGTCAGGTCAGCAGTCTGACCCATGATTGGGGTTTTGAGTGATGAACCAGGCTGGGAGTTTTAAAGGCCTCTGGAATCTTTTGCAGGTGTTTAGATATAATTTGTTGGTTCAGATGATCAGGTGCATGGCTCCTTTAGAGACCTTTTTCAAGATATGCTAATTTTGTGAGAAAGGAATTTGGGTTTTCATGAGCTGTATGCCAAAATTATCCGTATTAAGACAATAAAAGACCTGAAATATTTTAGTTAGTGTGCAATGAATCTAAAATATATGAATGTTCAAGTTTTATCAATACATTATGGAAAATAATGAAGGATCTGTACTAACTATAAATGCAAGATTTATGGAAGATTTTACCTGAGGTGTGGATCTGGTACTGCAAGGCCAAGCAGTCAGTTTTAGATTTTAAAATGGCCCTTTTAGGTACCTTTGTCCAGAGAGGTCACTTTAAGCTGGCCTTGGTATTTATTGACCTAGAAGTCCAAGCCAGTTGACAGTTATGTGCTTTCCCTCCGTCCACAGGCAGAAATCTCTGAGATGCAGCAGCTTTTGGCCTCTAAAGACACAGAGATCGAGTGCCTGCAGACCCAGCTGCTGGCCAGAGGCAGCAGCACCAACAACAATGCAGAGAGAGGTATGCACGGCTGACAATCTGACTTCTCCTCGCAGGCCCACATCAGTCGGCACCGATGTGTGAGAGGCAACCAGTGATATGCATGACTGTCAGTTTGGATTACTTTTAACACATAACCGTGTCTCTCTCTCCACTGACAAGTTCTTTACCTGTTCTTGACTCTCTGCTGCACTCTGCTGTAGAGGAAGTGTATATCAAGCAGCTGCTAAACAAATGTAAGCCACCGTGAAGCTTCATGTTGACGTGGGTTCGGTTTCCAACCAAACACTCAGTAGTTTAATTCAATTTCAGCAAAAGCAAAGCAGTGATTTGGTCATTTGTTGCCTGTTTGATTCGAGATCGGACCAAAAAAATTGTGTCTGCTGGACAAAAAGATTAAAAGCACAGAAATGTCCTGCATCCTTTTAAATGAACACATAATAAAGATGATCTGTGGAGGAAATTTTCAGCCCAGAAAAATGACCTAAATTCTACTAATTCTAATACTAATTATACTAATTCTGTGTAGAGAAATAATTTAACAAAATCATCAGTGGCACAGATGTAAATGAACATTTTGAATTCATATTAATCAAGGTTTCCGAGTCTCTAACTAGAAATCCATGCAGCTCTTTGTCTACTACACAATGTTAGAAAAATGTACAGGCGTCTCTTCTTCACTAGACTTTACAGTAAGAATTTACTTACAAATAAGCCAGATTATTCTCCCTTTATTTATTTCACTTATTTATGTGAATGATGGCTGCTCAGTGGTGCAGTGGGTAGCACTGCTGCTTTGCAGCAAGAAGGTTTCCGGTGGGAATCCCGGCCCGGGGTCTTTCTGCATGGAGTCTGCATGTTCTCCCTGAGCATGTGTGGGTTCTCTCCGGGTACTCCGGCTTCCTCCTATAGTCCAAAACATGACTTTTAGGTTAATTTGGCTTCTCTAAATTCTCCTTAAACCAATAACTACACTGATTGTTGAGAAATATGGCAGAAATTAATACATTTTTTTATTGATATCCACCTGATTAATAAAGGAATAATGAAAGAAAAAGTGAATTCCATAAATGTTTAGTAAATAAAAGCCTTTATCTGAAAGCTAAATATATGGATATAATTAAAAAATTCCTTTATATTGAGTTAAGAGTCAGTCTTGACCTAAAGCTGTTTATTGTGGAAAAGTTGAATAAAAATTTTTATTTGTCCAAGTGTTTTTCCAGTAAATGAATAGTGATGCAAGAGCAGATTATCCCAATCTGCTCACCAGACAATTAACTTCAGTTAGTTTAAACAGGCAACTAAGATGATTTCAATAGATTAAAAGGTAAATGAAATGACTTTTTCCACTATGTCCTACAATTTATGGTTGTAGGAAGCAACCAATAATAAATATGCAAATTTGCATGAATCAAAATCCCTTCATTATGGAACAGTTGCGAAACTAACACTGGTAAACCTCACCCTAATCCTAACCAAAAATAAGGTACTTTGAGCAGATTAAGATCTAAATTCAAGATAATTAAGAGATAATGTTTAATATTTAACACCTAAACGAAAAAAGGCTTTTTGAAAAGCTTTCAGAACTTAAGTACAATGAAAAAGTTCAGATTTTGGTATAAAATTTTAGATTTTGTTTACAGTGAAGAAGCTGTAGAATCCAAACTACTTGCTGTTTGCATCAAGACTTTAGCAACAGAGATCCAAAAAGCATCGCAGAGTTTGCTTTTTACTAAGACAGATATGGTCCAGTAAACACATCTGGCTTCCCTGTAAAATATGTGTCTGTATTTAAAAGGATGCTGATGGAAAGTAAGTGTTTTTTTTGCCTGACCCCATTCGTCTTTCTCAGGCATCAAACTGCGATGTTTGTTCCAGGTGATGCTGTGAGGCCGCTTGTGCTGTCACCGTGCATTTGTTTTGCTTGTTTATTCGCATTAGCATGGCTGTCACATCTGTCGCCAACACGCCTGAAGGCAACCGTCACACGGCGTGAACAAACTTACATGAAAGCTGTGCAAGATCCCTTTGAAAATGCCTCCTTTTTACTGTGTTAGACCAGGAATACCAGAGGCTGAAGGTGGGGATGGAGTCTTTGTTGGCTTCAAATGATGAAAAGGTAAATGGAATCCAATTTTCTTACCAGTATTACCATTTATGGTTAAATTTCTTACATTTTAAACAACAAAACATGATAATAGGATCGGCGTATAGAGGAGTTGACTGTCCTGCTTGGCCAGTATAGAAAAATGAAGGAAGTCATGGCACTCACACATGGTAAGTTATTTTTTTCTTATAAAGACACAATTTGTAACAATCTCTGTAACTTTAATAACTCTTATTGTTAACCAACAGGAAGTAGTGAAGAGGAGCTGAGCGGCACTCTGAAGCTAAAAGCTATCACACACAAAGCTCATTCTGACATGATCAGATCAGAGGTGACCTCATAACCTTAAAAAATGCAAACCTCTCTCTAGTGGCTTAAAATATGTATGTTTAAAGTGCAAAATGTATTTTTCTGCATAGATTTCCTCAAGAGGATCTTCTCCACTCATGCTTACTTCATCCCCCTTTCAGAGAGATTTGGATTCCAGGTAAAATTATGCAAATAGAGAAAAAAAAGAAAGCCAAATTTTATTGACTAACCGCGTGTCGTTTCCTTTTAGTTTCCAGAACTCAGTGGACACGTCATTTGTAACCACTGGTTATACAAGTCTCATAAATGGATCATTGTAAGTTCTGCAGCAGTTTGAAACATTTAACCTGCAATAGATTCATTTATTTTAAGTATGCTGATTTATTTTCCAGGCATCGACACAGATTACTCTCCAGCAGTCTTGAAGAGTTGCAAAGTGGAAGTTTCCAAAAGGTCTCTTGCTATAACTCACAAATCAACTAATGTCAAACTAATCAACTAATCTATTAATCAAATGCAGCTATCTATATTTGCCCCTGTTGTTCTTTTAAAGGCACACTATGCAACATTTTTCAGTTAATTAATGTGTTCCATAACGTTTTGGATGATTAAATGAGTCATTTCAGGTTGAACAAAGGTATTCTCGGCCGCCCTGGTGGTCTGTGGGGGAAATACTGCACTTGCAATTGCAGGAGCACCGACCCGCACCCACAGGCTCAGAAGTCTC
>NW_015151194.1:240415-251971 GCF_000732505.1 Cyprinodon variegatus
AAAATCAACACCGGTTGCATAGTGTACCTTTAAATATCTTTCTTTATAACATTAACTGAGCTCTATCTAAGCCCTGTTCACATTGGATTAAAACCGACAGCCAAGTCCTCCAAAACCTTTCAGTGCAGCCGGATTGGGAAAATAAAAGCAGGCATGATGCTTATATACAATTTTTCTTAGCACCTGGATAATGGGATTTCTCTTGCTTCATCGATTAAGTTAACGCAATGCTTGTTGATTTCAACACTTCTTTATAATATCCCCATCTGCTTGGAGGATACAGCACCTCTACCTTAACTTTTCAACAAACAGCGAGGCCCCCTGAAGCGGATTTGGATTTACCTTCTGTATTAAGCATGAAACTAAAGGTTAAGGTACAGAAACCAATAATTTTAGCTTTGATGTGGAACAGCAATCCCTGCCACTGTTCATTAGCTATTCAGTGTCAGGCATACAGAGGAAGGAAGGGAAAATGAAATGAAATGTAAAATCCTTTACATTGATCACTAAACAATTAAACTGCGGCTCTGAGCCAAAATATGAACATTTTCATCATAAACTTTATTTGCCACCACTAGACCTTGTCTTCCTCTTTTCTTCATTGCCCATTGTTATGCCAGGGCTTCTTTTCACCGATTTTAACTTTCATCAATTGTCCAGAAGTCAGCCTACACTAGCGTGGGCACAATTTGGAGCTGTGTGCGTCATTCATTGTGCTATAAACTGTGCTCTAGAGGGGAGAGCAATCCATTCCGCTTTATAATAGCACTGTATTTAAAGTGTGGATTGTTTGAAGTGAATCATTTTAATAAATCCCTTCAAGTACTCCCTGTGTTGCGTTTGCATTATGAGTTTGTAGGCTTAGAAAAAGGCTAAGCAATATATGCTATTGTAGAGGTTACATTTCACAACAAAACACAATTACTGTGAAATTTCACAGCTCTGTCAGGCGTAAAGAGGACTGCTGCATTTATGCTAGTCTGAATAAATCATCCATGTTTTGGCTAATTTGATTTTACATTTTTAAAACATCCCTGTGAGGTTTTAATCCTTTGTAAAAGAGGGGCTAACTTCATCCATGCTCTTCAAGCTTTGGGGAGGCTAACCTGCTAATTCTCCATTTCTGCATGTTTCCTGTTTCTCTTCTCTTTCTTTTGCTTTTAGGCTGTAGAGATCCAGCCAGTTGAAACTGAATCAGACGTAGGGGCAGAGGTACTGATCTGCTGCATGTGCACATGCATCCCTGCACCACAGGCTTCATAGATGCGCATTATAGATCAAAGCTTTAGAGGGGAAAGCTACTTGAAAAAAGAAGCTTAAACACATTCCGGCTCATTATTCTGCTTCAGTTTTGATGCCTCGCTGAGTATAAACCTATTTTATGCTGCGTAGGAACAAAAAAGTTCAGATTTTTCTTAATTTCATAAATAAGGCATAAAAAAACAACATATTGCGCAACATTGATTTCATATACTGTAATCTTTTAAAGTTGTCTTAATAACTAGTTTTCCATGGTTAATAATTGCTTTTTTTTATGGTTTCTTGTTTGACACTGAGAGCTTTTATTGCTGCATTTAAAGATATGAGCCACAAAGCCTTCTCATATAACTGTACATTCTATACATGTACATTTTGCAGCTAAAAGTGTGATTGTTAATAGACTACTATTAAGAATACACATTTAAATTAGCATGCTCATATTTTCTAAATAATAATTTTTCAAAAGAACTGATGTAGTTTACTTTTTCTTTTGGCATAAAACGTAAATCTCTTACCACTTTATTTCTCTATGCAACTCTATAAGTTGCATAAAATAAGGTTTATATTCATCTCTCTCTCTCTCTCTCTCTCTCTCTGTACATATATATATATATATATATATATATATATATATATATATTTCTTTTTTACTGTTTATAGCTGCAAATAATTTCAACAGAGACAAAAAAAAAAGAAAAGCTGAACTGTGAGGCAGCCTACTATCTATTTGAAATGCAACTTGTGATAAAAACATTGTAAGGAGACAGTTCAGCTGCACTTTGACCTTCTGGTCTCTATTTAGCTGAAATGTGCCAAATGTAACCTGATTGCCCCCCCACCCCCTTCTTCTTTTTAAATAATCTAATGCTTCCAATGCCTGGCATCTACAAGGGGAGAAAAAATAAATTCATACACACAGGTTTTGCACACACCAACAAAAAGGAACAGACCTACCTGAAGTGGCTGTCTGTAGCGCTCGGCATCATCTCTGCCTCTGAGCACTTCCTGTCTGTTGGCCTTTCTCCAGTCGTTCCTACGGACCCCCCGCCCCCCCACCCGCTGACTTTGATGCCTGTTCAGATTCTTGCATCGTCAGAGATTCACCCTCTACAGGACATTTTGTTATGCAATGGGGCGAAAGGGCATTCCAAATCATTACCACCCACCTAGCTTATGACAGAGGGACTCCAAACACAGTTTTAGATTCATAATAAAAATGCTTTTTTTAACAGAATATCAGAGCTGGATAAATTTAAAATGGCAATCATGAGGGTCATTTTAGAGACACACTATGTTTGTAAACTTAGTAGCAACTAATTTTATGTGGCGGGTTAGAAGTTATTATATACAGTTTTGCTGCAAAGGATGGCTTAATAATATTAGATTTTTAACCTTTTGCAGAGTCCTCAAATGGAGCTGAGCAAGTATCAAACTCTGCCAGGGAAACTGAGTAAAAAGAAAGAACCCAAAGAAGAGCTGAACGGCCCTAGAGGCAGAGACACCGAATATTTATCCCCCGTCCAGCTCTCACCGTCCCACAGCAGAGAGTACACCCTGAGTGAGTATTTTTAAATCTCTTTTTTTATTAACTTTATTGTTCAGCTGATAAGCAGGTTTTATGGTCACCATGTCTGAAATAAACAGAACTCTGTGAATCCGCGTATTCTGTGATTCCTTCCGACTTTTTTTCCGTATGTACAAATAATACAGCTATTTTATTCTTTTTATAATTTCGACTTACTATTAATGGGAGCTATTTTATTTGATATTTGGTGTTATATGTTTTAGATTTTTCTATTTTCTGTGTTACCCTAAATGTAAATAAGAAACCAAAACAGACACAGCATACTGTAGTGTTGCATTTAAAGGTAAAGAATCCACCACATATTCCTCTAGATGGCTCTAAATCTCATTATAGAGTCGCCTACTTGATAAAATAGCGTTAAATATCTCTTTGATGAGGCGACGTCATCTTGAAGTGGACGCAGATTTTATCTCAGAAAAGTAATTTCGGGTTTCTTCCCAACAGGCTTACGCCTAATTTAGGGCTCTGTTATGAAAAGCATCACATGTAGGCTGTTGAACTAGATAAGCTGTCACTGATTAACCTTACATTCTGAATTACAACTGAAGCAAATATGCAAATATTCTGTTTTGTTGTTCTTCATTGTTTAGTTTATATTCATACAAATATTGTATTTCTTTTTCATAATGGCTTTGGTAAACAGCTTTCAATACTGTAAGATATTGAAAATTATTAAATAAACCTTTTTTTTGCATTAAATACATTGATTAACTAATATATATGTTTTTATATATATTAAATATGTATCTTTTTCCCATTTGATTTTACATATTTGTGAAAAGTCGGTTGTAGAAAAGGTTTTTATTTTTAAATGCTAGCTCTTATTTTGCAGAATGAAGAGTGGGACATTGTTGTATAACCAAACATTTGTTTATTAGTCTGCATCCCAGCCCTCCTAGTTACACTGCAAAAACAATCTAGAAATAAGTCAACATTTCTTAAATTGAGCGTATTTACCCCTAATTTGAGTAGAAAAATAAGATGATTTGCCAGTGGAATGAGTATATTTCCACACTTATATTAAAATAAGATAAATAGATAATATGCACTTTAAATAAGACAATTCAGTTTTTTTTTTTTTTCTTATTTTAATTTTAAATGGTCTTGTTCCATTGGCAAAGTTTCTTACTTACCTCCTCAATTCAAGAAAAAATGCACTTATTTAAAAAAAAAATGACTTAGTTTTTTCCAGTGTACCAATCGTAATGTAGCTGCATGTCCCTCATACTGATTTAAAAGTTCATATTTTAGTTGTGACTGATATAATAGCATAATCAAGTTTGTTATTAGACATACAGGCACCATTGTTTCATTTTGGGACACATTAGACCTTTTTGATCCATAATTCCACCATGTTGGTTTATTAGGGATGATCTCTATCAGTGAAACACACCTAGCTAGCTTTCCTCATTTAAAGTTGGCTAAGCTGGCAAGTTTATTTTTGTCATAACGTTGGATGAAATTATTTCGTAAGGTTAGATGATTTTATTGAAGAAAATAAGGACTTTTTAATTTTTGCTTTTTTGTTAGAAAGTGGGTCAGATATAGCCTGGCCAGATAAACTGACTGGGAAGCATAAGTCAGTCTGGTACAGCAAAACACTGTGTGGTCTAAAACTGACTGGACCAATCACAGCACGGCAAGTGGGCCCATTATGCAACAGGGCTTTTCTGTAACTGCAACAGTCAAGTTTGCAGCTGCAACAGAGCAAGGTTTATATATATATAGATATCTTTTAATTTAACTGGCTGCTGTAAACGCTTTTCTTTTCTAAAGATGTTTTTGTGCCACATCATTTGAAATTAGGCTCTACCTGCTTCTTTCCATCCTGATATGTGGTGAACATGGTGTAAGTCAGTCTGGCTGGCCAGGCTAGAGCCGATAAAGGCCCCCAAATGGGATTGTAATGACTTATTAAGGTCTGATGCCAGCAACTCAGTGCAAAGTGGGACTCATGTGAGTCGTTGTCTTTGAATTTAACCAGATTATCTTAAAATGAATATCTGACCCATTTAACTTTACCATTTCGAGGTGTATTTAGAAAAACAAAGGGGGTGTTGTATTGTTGGAAGTCCATTGTTAAGCTCAGGCCAAGTCAGTACCCAACTAACCTGAGTAAAGCCAATATGGCCTCCATAACAAATGTTTGCCAAGAGTTTAACATGAAGGCTCATTTTAAGTTCTGAATATGTCTTTTTAACCTACTGTGCCTCACTTGCTTCATGTTTTTGCTCTTTGTTTCTTTCCTCTGTCATCTTTGCTCACGGATTGTTCTTTTTCGTGTTCTGACAACAGTTCGGTGCAGGAGTGCCAGCGCTCCAGCTTTAGGTACTGTATGTCCTCACAGAGACTCAAAGGTCATTATTCATCCAGAAGAATTGATCCAAAACACTGACGCTCCTGTGCTGAAGTCAGGGAAACAAAAACAGCATTAGCTGCCGAAGGAAACAGGATTTTCCATGTCAGGGTAAAGCCTCCAAATAGAGCAGAGTCAGGTTGGGTGAACGTTTTCCCCGAGGATCACTGAGGATTAAGCCAGGATTAGTAGGACTCCCTCATGACTCAAGAGGGCTCTTTAAGATAAACCCTGGCTCTTTCTCTGACATCAGCATTTGCTAAAACTTTTTAGTTGAAGCTATAAGCTCATAGCCAGCACACTGTTTCCGTCCTTATGAAACCAGAGCTTAAAGTAGGAGGGGAATCAAAGGGGATGCATGAGAGGATGAGGAGTACACACTAATACAATGTGCTTGTATAGGGAACCAACATAAACAAATGTTACATGAACTTAATTCTCTGTTTCCTGTCCTCATGCAGTCTGCTCTGTAGGTCAGTTTAAAGAAAGTCCAGAAATAAACAGAAGTGAAACTGAATATTTAAATTTTAAATCATTCTGGCTTAAACATGTGTATAAATGTAGTTTTATCAGACCATATTGTCCCAAAAGTTAGAAAATTTCTATTTAAATTAAAACCCTGTCTTAAAATCGTTATTTTATGCAGGCTAGTTAGTTGTACGTCAGCTCGTACACCTAAATTCGGCCAATCATATATCAACTTATGTATATGTCTTAAGTCGCAGCTAATATACGCAACGATTGAAATCAGAATCCTTTCCTTTCCCATTAAGTTGCGTCCCAGTGTTCACGGGGATGGACGGCTGTGTCTTCGGCAGGCGTAGAGCTAACAGAACTGGCAGCGTTGCGAGGCAAGGGCTCAAACATGTACGGCTGGAAGCCTTCTACACCAAACCAAGCTTCTGCCGCCCTGGCGTCCTCTTCCACAACATCTTCGTCCCCGCTTTCCTCCTCTAAATAAAAAAAATTGTATGATTGAGTGTAGAATATTCTGGCTGGCTCGCCAAATATAGAAGCAGCTGTACTGCCTTATATATCCTTATTTGTTGCCTTATAATCCTAGCAGTACATGCTGAAGGTCAAGTATGAGTCTTAGCAATGATCAGGTCCCTAATGGCCGATTCGTACGCAGTTAGATGATATATTAAGAGGTTTTGGCATAAACAGAGAACGTCAGTATAAACATTCTTTCCAGTGTCAGAGCAAACTCTGGCTTCGACCAGCACACATGAATTCCAGTAAAATTTCGACAATATTCTGTTGTGCATGTGCATCTACGTAATGCAATATTGTGACTATAAAACAGCCTGAGATGAAATGAGAGTTGGGGAGAAAACTGAGATGTCTGACAATGTAGCGCTGAATTTATGAAGTGTTGAAAACAGCAGTAGGAATTCGGAATTTAAATAAATGTTTCCCCCCTCCGGAGGATAAAATGATATGAATCGTGTTCAAGTGTCCTTTTTTCTGTCATAAGGGAATTCTACCAATGAGCTTCCACAGGAGGAGACTCATCCACGACCTCCGACACTAAACTCTCCTCCTCTTGCATGTTTCCGCTGTCCATAGCGTTCCTTGACAACATCGTTTCTAAGTCACCAATTTAGTGCTACTTGGTCCCAATGGAATTTACCATTGGGAACCTGCTAGCACTAAGATGCTAACTGGTTAGCAAGATGCTTTAGAAAAACCGGCTACAACCAAACTTGCTTCTGAACCTTCCGCCACAACAATCCCGCCCCCTTGATATACGACCAATCACATTCACTTTATTCAGTTGTGTAAAGTCGTGCACCACTCGGGAGAATTCGGAAATGCAACGATCGAAACTGCTGCTTCCCTTAGACTTCAATACTAGTGGTTGCAGCTTTTAACTCCGTTCTAAAACTGTGAGAAAACGAGCTGCTTGTACCAATCAGAGGCTTATAGATGTGCTTGTCATAATTGTGGAAAAAAGCAGCATTTGCTCAGCATTTATTTTAAAGATGAAGTACGTGATTAACGCTGGCCTCTGCTCTCTTCTCGCTGCGCTTACCGCCTCGGTCTCAGGATCTCCGGGGAAACATGACCTCTATAATGTTGGTGGGTACGGCATTTCAACCCAACAAAGAGTCTGTAAACCAAAAGTAGCGGAGGAAATCTGCTTGGAGTGATGGGGGTGTTGTGTTTAAGTTGATGGAGGCGAACCAGTTTTTAAAAACCGGCAATTAAAAACTGAGCTAAAGGAAAAAGATGACCAATAGGAAAAGTTGCAAAACAGGTGGTTTCTTGACATTCCCCTTCAGATCCTGTTCATGCTGGTGGTAAAACTGTCTAAATGTTTGCACACTGAAGCCTTCGATTTTACCTACCTTATATTTAGCATGCTTTCTACATGCATGACCCCCTAAATGAAGGCTGTGGTTTTTATTTAATTTGTTAATTTGAGTCTGGTTGAATGCTTTGCACATCTTTGCTGTTGTTTGTTTGCATATTTGAAGTGCAATTCTGTTACTTTGAGGATTTAGCTTATTAGGCATAATTTTTTCTATCGTGTTTTTCTGTTTGTTGCTGGTTTCTGTTAGCATGGTCATATTGCATCTCATCCTGATCTTTTTTTCCCTTGTTTTCAGTTGGTTCATTTTCACTTTCAGCATCGATCTGAAGTTTGTTTACAGAATTAATGTGTTTAAATGTTTTACTTTACTTAGAAAAAGTAGACGATGGACAGCCCTTGAATTTTGTTGCAGGTTATTGTCTTCAATCTTTTGTCTTCTCTTCAGAGCATGAGATGTTCTTTTTTGTTCAGTCCAAGTAAAAATAATCAACTGAAACGAAAATTGATTGAATTCTTCTTTTCTTTATTTCTGTCAGACCATCCGGCGGAGCTTGAGGAGCGTATGCTATCGGATCAGTCCCCGCTATCCTCTGGACTGGACTCAGGACAACAGTCGCCTGTCTCTCCTGAGAAAAGGAAGAACCACAGAGGCATTAAAAAACTCTGGGGACGGTAAGAATCCAACCTCCGATTATTCTCTCAAAGTAAATCTGGATGTAGAAAATGGACAAATAGAAATGAAGTGTCTCTGCTGTGTGGAGGATTCGCCGCAGTCAGTCGGGCAGCCCAGTTCAGCTTCATGATCCGGAGCTGGGAGACTTCAAGAGAGGAGGCTTCAGAGCGACAGCTGGGCCGAGGCTGGCCCGTCCAGGGAAAACACGGTACAACATCACGCTTATCAACTTTCTTATCGGGTCCATGTTTCATTTATAATGATGATTCTTAAAATACTGAAGTGAAAACAAGTTAAAGTGTTGCATGGAGACGACATAATCTCATTCCTAAAATTTATAACTGGTATAGATTCGATGTTTCAACCCAGAGGTTTGGATTCATCCTGGTTCTGGTGTATCACACTCATGCATACATTTAGGGAACCCAGGGATCCCCTAAATAGTGCCGGGAACCCCCAGATGTCACAAGACACCCAGCAGGGGGTCACTAGATGGATTTCACAATCATTGCACTGGAAGAAATGGAAATCTAGATAGTAATTTTTTCTTAAAATAAGTGCATTTGTTCTAGAATTTTTGACATAAAAGAGACATTTTGCGAATGGAACAAGACAATTTAGATCTAAACTCAAAGAACATTTTTCACATACAGAGAGAGAAATAAATATAGAGAGGTAATCATGAGAATTTTAGAGGATCACCAATCTGTTGCATTTTCATTCATTTTAAATCAGTCCTAGTTGTCTTTATCCATGCTGGGTCAGATCCTGATGTTTGAAAAAGAATGCAGGCGGAATAAAGCATTAGCCTCGCTGCATGCAGTTAGCCAAGCCTTGTAGCTAAACCAGGTCCTGGAAAAGGATGTTTCTTGCGCCATGTTTCTCCCTCTCTCTCCAATGCGTCTCCAGTTCCCACAACTTGACATGTCAATCATCTGCAAAACGTCTCCACTGAAGCGGGAGGTGGTGAGCAAATTCATTTCCTGTCACCCCAGGGTGCAGATCTCCTTCGCCCCGAGCTCTCCTATACCTTTGTATTGCACAGGAGCTACTGCGCGTGTAAAACTTTTAACGGGAGTCGATGGGCAAAGATTTTTGCGCCGTAGGGCGGAAATGCTTCATCAATCCGACGAAAAATTATGTGATGCTTTACTCCTCATTAAAGTTTATTTATCTTGAACATCTAAAAAATATATATCAAAATATTTAACATTTTAATTTAAAATTAAATTAGAAAAATATCTATATTTTTTTTATGTCTTAATCAGGGTCATTGGGTGGGTGGGGCGGCACCCTAGCGCCCTCTATTGACCAGCCGCCACTGGGTGATAGATTAAACTTTCTATTTTATTCTGGTTTTAACTTTGGCTTCTCTTCCCTTCCATATAATCAGAGATCTGAAGCTGCCATTTTCTAAGTGGAACACCGAGCAGGTTTGCGACTGGCTTGAGGACATCGGACTCGGTCAATATGCCCTCCTCGCTCAGCAGTGGGTCAGCAGCGGTCAGACTCTGCTCGCGGCTGCTCCTCACGACCTAGAGAAGGTACGGCACACACAAGTATTCCTTTTAGATTTTCTGCTTTTCCAAAGCCATTTATGTCAACTGCATGTTTACTTGTCTGTGTGCATCTTCTCCTCAGCTTTTTTTCATTTCATATCTAGGGCAATCTAAGATGTCTGCAGGTGTATCCGTGTAATTTTCAGCTTATTGCTTCTCTGTCAGTCTGATATTTAACTACGCCTGTCTCTGCTTTTCAGACGGCTCTTTAGTTGCGCCCCCATCAATGGGAATTTTACAACTAATAATGACATTTCTGTCTCTTTTATAAGCATCATAATAATTAGTCAAATCACTCTGACTGCGCTTTGGTTCTCAGATAATCTGTTTGTGTGGGTTTTTCTGTCTGTCTTCAGGAGCTGTCAATGAAAAACCCCCTCCACAGGAAGAAGCTCCAGCTGTCCTTAAAGAACGTCTCCAGCAAACAGCAGGAAAAATCAGCAGAGCTCGATTACATCTGGGTCACTCGTACGTGATCTCTACTCTGTCGTATTGAGGTTTTTCTGAGGACTTTCCTCATTAAATCCTCTCTGTGCGTTTTTTTTCCAGGTTGGCTCGATGACATTGGCCTCCCCCAGTACAAAGACCAGTTTAACGATGGGAGAGTGGACGGACAGATGCTGCAGTACCTCACCGTGGTGAGTTTCACTGAGATAAAGCTGGATGGCGTCTCTTTGCGTTCGTTCTTCCTGCTCTTATTTTGCTCTTTGCCTTCTTAGAATGACCTTCTGTTCCTCAAAGTGACCAGCCAGCTGCACCATCTCAGCATTAAATGTGCCATTCATGTGCTTCACGTCAACAAATTCAACCCCAACTGCCTCAAACGCAGACCTGGAAATGAGGTACATGATTCATCTGTGCGAAATATAAATCCTTAATTTAAACCTTCTGGTTTTTATTTAAATCTGTGAATTTAAAGGAGGATTTCATATTCGTGTTTAAATTTGCTTTATGCTGTAAAAAATGTAAAGCACTAAAGTTCAACTCACACTTTTCTTTTACGTCAAATCTCATAAAAGAACGATATAGATTTAAACAAGTGGCTTCTAAACTCTAAATAGTTTACAAGGTCCAAACACTTTGCTTAACATAGAATTCAATAACCTTATAAGGTTCTTTCCAGACCACAAAAGGACCGCAAAATTTCTTCAATGATTCAAAACCGAACTAAAAAGTTTCTATTCATACAGATAATGTTTCTACCTTCATTTAAATCAATATTCATAGCCAACAATATCTACATGAATATAGGGTCGCAACTAACGAAAATTTAGTCAATTGATTAATTAATTAATCGATTAATAACCTGATTAACAAAGTTTCCTTAAGAAAACTTTTTCCTACATTACACCAGATGAAATTAAAACTTTTCCACTTGTGGAGTTCTGGATAGAGCATACTGACAGAAGAAAACATTATTTTTTTTTATCTTAAATTCAAAATATTTATATATATTTTTACAATTTTGGTATAATTACTGCTCTAAGTGGGTTTCCCTGTCAGCTAAAGACATGTTTACAGTCTCTATACTCCAGTTAACGATGAATTGATTACTAAATTAGTTGAAGAATATTTCAATAATGGATTACTCCAAACAACTGTTTCAGCTCTATATGAAAATGTGAAGTGATTGTCAGATGAGGCTGGATTGAAGCTCTTTACCAAATGTGTTGAATAATAGTTAAAGTCTTAAAGTCCAAAATTAGCATTAAATGCTCAGTTTTCCAGGCATGGCAATTTGCTAACTCAGCAAATCTGAGCCAATGTGCAATTCACCAATTCACCCAGTGGTGGTGTGCATCCTGT
>NW_015151194.1:252729-254325 GCF_000732505.1 Cyprinodon variegatus
ACTTCTCCTCTAAATGTATTATAAGAGGACTAGTATTAAGGTTGATTATGTTCTCATGTCTCCTTGTGCCTCAGTGTGAGTTCAGTCCCAGCGAAGTGGTCCAATGGTCCAACCACCGAGTCATGGAGTGGCTGAGATCGGTGGACTTGGCGGAGTATGCTCCCAATCTGAGGGGCAGTGGTGTTCACGGAGGGCTAATAGTGAGCATCTTTATTCAAACGATTAAAGACAATCATGAATCCAAATCACACTCCGCTCACTTTGCTTTTCCTGATAGATGTTGGAGCCTCGGTTTAACTCCGACACAATGGCCATGCTGCTGAACATCTCTCCTCAAAAAACCCTGCTGAGGCGCCACCTGAACACCAACTTCAATAACCTAGTGGGGGTTCAGGCGCAGCAGGAGAAGAAGGAGTACACCGAAGCAGCAGGATATTCCCCACTCAGCATCACCGCTAAAGTCAAGGTAAGAAAGCATGGAATGATAGATCTGTTCTAAAACACACCCAGTTCACCGATTTCCTTTTTAATGTGTGAAGAAAAACACCTTGATCTGTGCAGAGACCTCTGCATGTCAGCTCAGTTTAATCTATGAGCCCTTCTTAGTTTAATGCTGCAAACTGAATCGTGGACTCCCCAGCTTTTTCCTCTCCTTTTTAAGACGCTGAAATCTCAGCTTTGAGTCGCTCTGTTCTTCAATGAAACATGCAAGAATAATCCACCAGAAAACTTGAAATGGAAACATTTATGGTGCAAAACCTTTGATGTTTTTAAAGCTCCATGTTGACATAAGAGAGTTTAAATCACCCAGAAACAGATTTATGAGACAGATTTGAACTGTCATCAGTTAAAGAAATTACTAAAAGTTTTTTTTTTTTTTTATTTAAATTTGAAAGTAATGTATTTCGGAAAATTTGCAAATAGTAATAATAATGGTAGATTTCCAAAAAATATTTCAAACAACCACACAATAGCGATTGGTTACAGGTTGAACATTAAATTTAATTAAATCTTCAGTTCCAAACAAATCTTATTCATTTGAACATTAATAGAAGCTAATAAAATAAACAAATATATTCAACGTAATTACTTTGTCAATTTAACTATCCTGAGATCTAAGATTGGTTTTTATTATTGATTCATGTAAATTCGAAAAAAAATGGTCGTTAACGCAGGGTTCGAATCCTTTCCCACGTCCCTCCCCCTCTCTCAAAACCTCTCTCCTGTCAGCCAGTGCCGTAAAAATTACAGGCTGGTCTGTAATTGTAGCATCAGTTCTTTGTTAAAAGCATAGTTACTAGTGTTTAAATCTTAAAGGTATAGTGGAGGATTTTAACATCCCTGTAGCTGCCCACAAGCCCATTTCAACTTGTGCAAACTCTGTTTAAAAGTTGCCCTTTGCATCACTCGTACCAGCTTACTTTCCAAAAGCAGATTTGCAATTTTTCCCTGAGCATAGCAGACCTCTGCTACCCAGCCTGGACCCACAGAGAATGGTTTTATCAAATATGGAGCAGAAAGCCTTTTACCACAGCTGCACAAAAGTCATTAATCAAAGAGACCTTCAGAACCGGCCATTCTGCATCTGGACTGAAA
>NW_015151194.1:256339-274072 GCF_000732505.1 Cyprinodon variegatus
CAAACTCGTTTTTATCCGTTATTAAATGGGGTGTTTTAAACGAGTGTCCATTCTGCGGTCTGTCTGAAAACGTGTTCCACGTTTTTTATGGAATGCACAAGACTAAAGACAATTCTTAGCCTTTTAATTAGTGTTTTTAGTCTTTTTGGAACAAACACTCTTTTTATAGGAGGAGTTTGCCTAAACAAAAGGAATAAGCCAAATAAAAATTTTATAAGCAAAGATGGCCGTTTACCTGTCCCGTAGAAACAGACTGCAGGAGGGAGGTCACCTTGATGCCGTGGCTCTGTGGAAGTGCAACGCTAAAGCCAGAATAAAGCTGGAGTTTCACTTCCACAGAGCCACACAGAACATGGCGGATTTTATTCAGTTGTGGGGTTTTAACAACATTTTATGTGATGTGTCAGATGATTAACTACATTTTAACAAGCTCCTCATTTAACCATTTTTAGCTAACACTTGTTTTTACCTTAATAGTGATTTTTAACTGACAAACTGTGAAAATGGGGATGAGCATGTACTGTAGGACGGCCTTATGTAACACATCACCAGAATGATTGAAAATTAGGAGGACCACTTATTTTGCTGATCCACCCAGAAATAAAATACCCTCCACTATACCTTTAAATAAAACCTTTTAAAGAATTTGAAAAAATGTCAGAAAGTTTTATTGTATAAAGAAATTTAATTTAATTAGCGCATGTTCTCCTATCACCTACAGTTTGGAAGAGTAAAACTGTTTTTCTGTCTTTGCTGCAGCCAAAGAAGTTGGGCTTCTCTAACTTGACGGGCCTCAGGAGGAGACGGACGGACGAGTCCACAGACTACATCTGTCCCGTAGAGTCTTCCTCGCCTGAGTCGGGACAGTCTGTAGCCAACGGGGTGCAGATGCGCCCGTACACCGGCTTCAGGGGTCTGAGTCCCATCCTGGACCGAGAGCTCCCCCGGGACCAGGTGGGGCATGAGGAGAGAAAAACCGACGCGTCTCCATGACAACCCCAGAGATAACTCTATGGACACTCCGAAGCTTCCCATCAGCCAATCAGATATCCCCTACTGCTGCTTTGCCTACTTTGCTCGCAGCCTGACCCCTTCCTGCTCGCTTCGACTCCATTTCCAACCCCGTGCCTTACTCTAGCAGAGACTTGGACCTACCCTGATAAACCCAACCAACCTACAGTCATCCTGCAGGGTGCTATTTTGTTCTCGACTTGCAGCCAGATGCCTCACTAACCCAACCTCCACCTCAGACCTGTGCCTAACAACCCAACCATCCCATCATACTAGAACTAAGCCTTCCTCTGGATTCCCGTTGCATCAGCTCCTAAAAGTCATGCAGCATAAACGAGCAACCTTTAATGCATCTCACACCTCCTGTAGATATTTTTTTAATCGCAGTTAACCTCTGCATGGATATAACCTTTTATTTTCTGATCAGGCTAAGAGCAACCTGTGCAATATTATAATGAAATATATGGAGGGATTTTATTTAATATTTATGTCACTACAGAACTAATGATACTACAACGTATTTTGTTTGATACCTAAGGTGTTGATTTTTATACCATTATTTTCTTAATCATTGTAATGATATTTTTATAGCAAAGAAGATTAGCTAAACTAAGATAAAATTGTAAATGTCAAGATTTATAAAAATACTTTAAGAAAATAAATCTTGTGTGTAAAGTTTGTTTCATTCTAAACTCAGGACTTGGTTTTATGGAAAAGTTTATGTATAGATTAAACATGTTGTTATATACTTCTACCATCAAATGAAAAAGGAAACAAATCTAATGAATTCACTGTTGCAGCTCGCTTCAGTAATCTGCATCAAGCACTAACCTGCCTTCATCCTTACCATCCTCATCACCACCGTGGCCCTTGCAGCTTCAGCATCCACTAACCAATCAGAACACCATAACATCCCCATTACAGGTAACATGGAGGTGCATGAGCATGGCTCAGAATAACTGCAAGGACAAGAAAAAAAAAGATCTAGTCAGCCGAAGGTTTACACTCATCACTGGTATGAATACCATTCTTTCATGGCTGACTTGTGTTTACAATTATACAGCTTTGAATCAATTTTTTTTTTAATGGAAGTGGGTGCACAGATTAGAAATCTCATTTAACTATTTTCAAAATCACACATCCAGGCTTAAATGCATTAATTCTATTCAGTTTATTTCTATAGCACCAATTCCCATCATGTCATCTCAAGGCACTTTCCAGTTCAACCAGATCATCCAGTCAGATTGATTCAAAGTTTTCTATCTAAGGAAAACCAGCTGATTGCATCGACTCATTGACTCTTCAGCAATCCCTCACACTAAGCATGCTTGTAGTGACAGTGGAGAGGAAACATAATTTCACATCATTATTCCGTTTTCTTCCAGCATCACTCAGACTTAGACAAACTTGTTGTCGATTTTGACGCATACAGCTTTTCAACAGTGAATGAGGATTACTATTTATAAAGTGCAGCAGTGATCAGAATGTAAACAGCGCAGGAGAAAAGGAAACCAATTTAAAGTCACGGTGCACAAGGCATTGATATGGAAAGGTTCAGTGCATCGCAAAATAAATATGGTGCAAAATGCTGCCATATTTATTTATTTGCACTGCATTCATCACTGAACTGGCCTAATCCTGACTGGAAAGAGTTTGACTACTTTGTCTCTTAGAAACAGTTAAGGTTATTGAAACTGGATGCTATCCAGGCATGCATCTGTCTTTAAGCAGATTTTAAGATTTAAGATCCTCAACTCAAAGTTCCAACAATCTTCCCCTACGGCAAATGTATTTGTAAAGCGAGTTCAGTACAAAGACGATTCAAAGTGCGAAGGAAAACTAAAAGCAGCAAAGATAAAAATAAAAAATAAATGATAAGAGCATGTAGCAAAGTAAATGAAACAGTTGGACCAAAAACCTAATGATGCCTCAGTTAACAGTTTGACTTTAACGGTCAAATGCAGTTCTAAATATCCCTAGAAAAAAAACAAAAAGGCAGTCGCTTCTGCTACTCTGGAGCAATAAAGGAACGATCAAGTCTGTGATTTTGTACAAAAGTATAACCTATGGTCAAAAGCTGGTTCTGTTCAAGAGAATTTATCAATAACAACAAACCTCAATAAGACCTTTCACAAAAAAAAAAGCTCAACTATCCAGGCAGAATTTGGCTACCAAAATGACTGAGATACTCGATCCAAATATCGATTTGCATATTAGACAATTTTTCTATCATGCTTAAATTATTTAATTTTAAGAGAACAAAACAAACTGTTTAGTTTAATTGACTCTTTAAAAACTCCAAATAGATGAGATTCGTGCCAATGATGACCGAATGTAGACTTCTGATGGGAACTGTTTGCATGCATTCCAGTCTTTTAAAATGCAGAAAATGTTTCCGTCTACATCAGTGACGGATGTGTGTGTGTGTTGCAGATGGTGAACGCAGAGAGCACCATTTTAGAAATAGAAGCTTTGTCTGAAAGCATCAACAACCTCACAGTAAGCACCAACACACACGAGCTGCTGCTTAATGGCTCCTGCAGCTTGCTTCCTGTTGTCTGTAGCAACAGAAGCTCAAATCTTTCAGATGGAAACTTCAGTGGAATATTTGAGAAAAACAGCTAATCAATGTAATGCTGCACAACTGTGTGAAAATAAGGCAATAGCACTATTTTTTTTTACAAGTGAGAAACACATTGTGGTGTTTTTCTTCTCACGCTCTCAGCTGTGTTTCTTTTTGCTCGGTTCTTTTCAGGTCATCATGTAGTTTTTTACATCATGAAAACGGCCTCAGTCTGTAGCGACAAAGAAGTTTCACCATCTTGGAAAATTTGAGTATGGAGGGAATTTTGTTCTATTATTGTTACAATCAAATAACATGTTTTGTAAATTGAAATAAAAATAAAAAATGCAATCCAAAAAGGAAATTTTGAAAAAACATGAAAAATAAGACTTTGAGAGAAACTTTGCCGTTTTCTTTTTTTTTTCTTTTTTTTTTTTTTACAATTTGTATTTGTTCACATTCTCTTCAGTTCTGGGGGCGGGCTTTCCTCTGGTGTCAGGAGCAAAGATGGATTTCTATTGGTCTGCAGAAGAGAGAACGTTTGCATTGGTCTTAAAGTGAAGAGAATGTCATCTGTGAAATGCAATTTGAAAAGAATGCAATTTGTAAAAGCTAAATCTGAAACAAAAATTGGGAAAAAAATTTAATGTGGAAAAAATATTTTAAAAAAGATATTACAATCTAAGGAAATGTGGAAAGTTGGTCTTAAGATCTTTTATTAATTAAAACATTTTTGTAAGTTTAAAAAAAGTTTTCTTTTCTTACAGAAATTATGGAACAAAATTGACTCCATATTTGAGCCGTAATCACAAAGCTATATCCAAGCTATAGCTGTTTTAATAATAAAAGGCTAATTTCAATTTTAAATGAACTATTTTGTTGTTGCTAAAATAAAATCCAGTTGCTGACTTGGGATCAGGTTGAATCTGTTAGACTTCTATTATTACATTATATTAATTGAAAATTCACAAGTTTTTCTTTGGATTTTGTCAAATTACTGTAAATTACTCATTTTCTATTCATCCTTTGACCCTGACAATGGTAACGCATTGTGTGATAGATTAAAAAAACACAAATTTTAAGCATAAGTGGAAAAAAATGCAACAAAACCTAAAGTATCAAGAGTCGATCTTTCTAATGAATGTTCCTCACATTGAAGCACTTGCTCTACTGTTGTCTCCCTTGTTAATGTAGTGATACATGATATTTTAAATCTGCTATTTCTGAACCTCAAAGCTTATCAAGTTTAATTTATGATCAAAAGCTCTAAGTTGAATTCCTGACCTGCAACGTTGGAGCTACCTCACTGTGAATATACAATTCACTTTTACCTATTTGCACGTATAAATCGACAATAATAAACAGAACTTCAAAAAAGTACTATAAAACCAAATCTAATTTTTTATACCCCATCACACTACTGCATGTCTGCTTTGTCGTTTAATGATGCTGAAGCATTTATAATGTGATCTCCAGTGGACGAAGGCTGCCACAGACTCATTCAGGACTTCCATGATTCATGAGGGTTGCATGCATGTAGAGTTAACATGTTTTAGTTTAATCCAGTTTATTTAAATAGTGGCATTTCAAAACATGTCATCTCAAGTCACCTTAGAGAAACAATTCAGTTAGATAATACAGTTAGATTTAGTTTTTAAAAAACTATCATTGAGCCCTATAACGGTACATAATCTAGTGGTACTCTATTACCTTTTTTCTTTATTGGCAGATTATCTATTCCAGTTGGGTCAGCTATGATCAGATTAGTTCATTATGGCTCTTGTCAGACTTAAATGTAAAAGAGGAGAACCAAGGAAGGCTGTGGGCAGCTAGAAGAAGCAACCTGGGTATAGACAGGAGATGGAGAGAAAGAAGCGGTATTAAATGGAAGGATATTAATTAAATTCAGTTTATTTCTATAGCGCCAATTCACAACATGTCATCTCAAGGCACTTTACAGTTCAACCAGATCATCCAGTCAAACTGATTGAAAGTTTTCTAAGGAAAACCAGTTAATTGCATCGACTCATTGACTCAAAGGCAATCTCTCACACTATGCATGCTTGTAGCGACAGTGGAGAAGAAAAACTCCCTTTGAACAGGAAGAAACCTCCAGCAGAACCAGGCTTAGTGTGAGCGGCCATCTGCTGAGGCCCACTGGGGTTCAAGGAGACAGAAGCAGACATAGAAAAGGCAACTGTAAAAGGCTAAATCTAATGCGCATGTAAAGCTAAGCTAACGCTACCTATAGCTAAAACTACCTACTGGTTGCTATAAAGGTGTTTATATACACAGGAAGCCCAACATCAAAAGGTTTTGACATTATAGTTCTCAAATAATGATGCGACTTGGAATCACAATGAGCAAGCTCTAAACATAGATCCACATAGCGACTAATGGAAACATTGAAAAGGTGAACTGAGCCCCTTTCTCACTTGTAAGTTGGTACAAGTGAGAAAGGGGCAAATATGATGCAGGTACACTCTCCTCAGCATGCTGAATGCTTGAAGTGGCTCTGATGGCAGGGAAACTCCTTTCTGAGGGGTCTTTGACTCAAAATGGAAACAAATTGAAAGAAAATTCTGCACATTTAAAATAGAAGCTTAAGTGACAAACAATAAATAATAAAAAAAAAAATGAATGCCAGATGCAGACCCAATAAAAATATCTGATAATTCTCTTTAACTTAGAAACCAAATAATTATTTTCATCTTCAAAAGGAAAATTTTTATAGCAGGCTAATAATGGAGGAGCGGTTTGGTTTCTTTTCACTAACAGACTCTCACTTTATTCCCTTTTTTCAGTAAACTCTGTAGTGATTCTCTAAAAGTCAGTTTGTAACAAAAAGCAAACTATTTATTTAGAATTATCCTACTATAAACTACAGGGCATTTTCAAATCCAAGCATAAGACCTATTTTCTTCAGAGAGGCTTTTATCACTATAATTTAGTTTAATTTAGTTTTTATTTTTGTTATTTGCTTTTATGTTAGTTTTCTTTGTTGTGTGATTCACGTTTGATCTTTAAGCAGTTTATTGGTTAGTAAATGAATAAAACTAAGTAGTTTGTTGTGTGTGAAGGTCAACAGTGGTTGATACACTGAGTGTTTTATCAAAAAGAAAAATATTGCTCTAAAAATGGTCAAATAAAAAATGAGTGAGAAATCAGATGAAATCCAAAGGAAAACTTTGAAAGAGCTGAGAAATTCCCTGAGAACTTTTTTTTTTTTTGGAAAGACAAAGCAGGAAGAAATAATTTCAAACTGTTGCATAGCACTTGGCGTCCATATTTCGAATTACAAGTACGTTTTTTCACTTCCTTCAAAAAGTTATTTTTTTCTTAGTGTTTTATCAATAATTGATCATATAAAAAGTAAAACTCTCATTCCCAGAAAATGCTTCTGATTTGATCAGTGTGGTTTTAACTGTACTGAAAGCATAAACTGATCCCAGCTCAGTTGCAAACACCAATGCCCAACCTCTCTGACACTCCCCCACTCCCATGATGCTTTGCCTCCAGTACCTGCTGAGCCAGGAGGAGCTGCAGAAGGAGCTGAGGCGGTCACAGACGGCGCTGGTTTGAAGGATGGGTCGTCGGTTTGCTAATGCTGCAGAGCATCAGAGACCTGCAGCCAGTGCGGCCCCTCAGCCCTAACTCTGCCCCGCGGAGCCGCTTCCAATCATAACTGCTGCTTCCTCATGTAACGCCCACAGAAATGGACTGAAAAACTGAGAAGCACTTCTTGGATCTCAGTGAAGAGTCAAAGTTTCTTACATTTAAAGACTTTTTGCTACTTTTTAATTCTAGCTGTTTAATGCAGCCTTTATGAATAATACTGACCACTGTGATCTGTGACTGTTGTGTCATCAGAGGGTAAACGGGTGTAGACTAGTCTGATAACATGCAAACAGATGTTGAAGACCAAAAGCAGATGGAAAAAGACTCTAAACTATTTAAAATAAACATAAATATGTTCTAATATAACAGTTTTGTTTAACACCCACAATCCAAACCCCACCTGCTCTTGGCTCCATATTCAAAGGTCACTGTCAGTTCATGTCGCGGGTTCAAAGATGTCCCTCCGTCTAATTATTCTGCTCTGAGGCGTTTTGGTCTTCCTGGGTATTTTCCTTTTTCTGAACTGGCTGTGTGGTAGAATCCCAATAGATCAGCAGTTTGTGAAACATTAAGACCATCTTGTCCTGCCAACCAAGCCACATTCAGGGTCATTTCAGTTTCCTTTTCCATTCTGATGCCGTTTGAATTTCAGCAGGTGAACTTTTCCATGTCTGGATGATCAAATGCAATAGACTGCTATTCTTGTCTAATAAACTTTCAGTACATTCCAGCTTCACCTTTGAGACTTTGGAGGTTTTATTTATTCATTTATTTACTAACTGGGATGTTGGTTTTCTATTAAGCTTCAGAAAATTTATACAAGATATAATGAATCAGATCTATGAAAACTCAGGTCCTGAACCCTTCATCTATAGTTTCTGTCATTTCCCAGGATATCCAGGACAATTTTAACAGGTGGGTAGAAAACCCAAAACTTTATCTCAGTCAACGGAGGCACTACTTTAACATTTCTTTACTCAAGTAAAGCAGAAAGTTAAGAAACTGATCAAATAAAAGTAAAAATGTAGTGTATAAAATGGCTACTCAATTAACGAGTAATTATTGGATAGTAGGATTGTAACATTTGATTTAATATTTAAAATGCTGTAATCCGATGTGCAAATTTTATTGTTTTAAAACTATAAAATAAGAATGAATAAAAAAAAGAATAAATAAAATGCTATTCAACTGATCTCAGAATACTCATGGTGAGTAAATTAATCAGAAAGTTTTCTTGGTCAAAGTAAAAAGTACAGCTAATGAGTCAGCGTAAATAGTTACTACCTACCTCTGTATTTTAATATCCATGTTTGTAAATTTTCCAGCAAAACCAGTTTTGACGTGACTTCAGAGTCTGTTGGTAGATGTGCGAAATCATCAGGTTTCCTCTTCTAACATAGACGTCATTTTGAACATATTCTGCTTTTTTTAGCTTTCTACCTCTGTGGGGAAGAGTCGATGAACAGGCTGGATATATAATGGAATAACTTCACAGAGCAAAAAGTGTTGGGGCACAGTAGTGGAGAATAATGATCGGGGCATAAAGGAGAACGTTTAATCTTGGTTGCAGATGATGCAGCTTTAAAGTTAATTTTTGGTTAAATGTGAGTAAATCTGAAATTGGGCTCAAATTCAGCCATGCATAAGAAAAGGGATCCCTAGAATGTCTGAAAAACATTCACTGTGATTGATATGCTGGAGAACTATTTATATGGACCAGTTTTTTAATAATTATGAGAGCAGGATAAAATTAAAAAGTAGCCAAAATGATTTATTTAGCATAAATCTTCCATACTGCCTTAAACCCTGGTAAAAATTACAGTACGAGTCCCGCCTAACCTGCATTTTGATGAAACTTTAATGTCTCTATCTGGATCTTCATGTCTTCAGCGCTGTTCCTTTTTTGAAACGGGACAGTTAAGCGTTTTGTTTGCTGATCAAATTCTTCTAATGCTGATGGCTGTTAACTCCTAACAAGAATCTTTTGTTGACCTACCACGCTGCAAGGTGCAAACACCACACCCAATGCTGCCAGACAGCTTTAACTGTTCCTCCCATGAGTCCTCCTTGTCCCTCTGAATGTTGAGCTGTGATGGATTATTTCTGAGACACAGGCAGACGGACGTTGTATATCTCGGCAAGGAAAGGCAGAGGAGCCAAAAACAGGCAGAGGAGTCCATACCGCAGCGAATTCAAGACCCATCCTGGTAAGTGTTTCTTTAAATATAAGTATGTAGCACTGGCAGACCAAACAATAACAGATATTTGATATATATATATATATATATATATATATATATATATATATATATATATGTGTGTGTGTGTGTGTGTGTGTGTTTAAGACAGATAATTACGCATTGCAATAAATTTAACTTTTAAAACTAAATATTTTGATTTCAGTGTCAAACAGAATTTAACATTGCTGTCATTACACATTTTTAGATGCCTCTGGAAAAGGGTCATTTATTCAGTTTATTTCATTCCTTTCAATCATACTGGGCTGCTTTCTATGGGAACCACTCACCTGCATTTTCTGCTTTCCTCCCTCCACGTTAAAAAAGAAAAATACTTATTAATAACTTTCAGTCTAAACTAATTCCTACTTTCAGTGCATCAGAGAGACCAGCCTTTGATCTTCTGCCCTCCTCCGACCTTCCACCATGGGCCAGAAGATCAGCAACACCTCTTCTAAAAGGACGCAGAACTCCAGTTTCCTCAGCTTTCTAAAGCGCTTCTCACCTCAGAAACCCTCCTTGGATAAGATCGTATTGCCGAGGAAGGGCGTCCTCGCCAAGCTGATCACACCACCTGCAAACAAGTCCAGTGATTTCACACGTATCATTAGTGACTGCATTTCTTTTGCATCAACCAGAACCCAGGAGTATCTTGTGTTCAAAGATCCAGAGGGCAAGTTTCAGCCGAGTCCTCAGACACTGACTCAGGTAGCTGCGCAAATCACCTAGAAACTTGGTCAACATGCATGGAAATACCCTGTTAGTGTCTGTGCAGTAGATATTACACTTTCTTATGTCCAACAGGTATTCCTGATGACTTACATGACTCAAAGCGTTAACCAAGACTTGACAGAGGCCTTCAACTGCACCGCCATGACGCCCGAGCAGCGGATCCTCCTGGGTGCTGACTGGGTTTGGGCCATCCTGGAGAAACCAACCAAGAACCCTAAAATACAGATCGCAGTGCAGGTCCTCCACCTGCCGGACCGGGAGGAAGCTGAAGAAAGAGCAGCCGCCAGGAAACCCGTCAGCGAGTCCATCCAGATGGCCCAGATGGAGTCCAGGAACCAGAACGCGTACGAGCGGATGGTGGACTTCTGCACCTCCATTGGCAAGGACTGCTACGCCCTCTTTCTGTTCTTTGGAAAAAGGGACGACAAGGAAAATATCTATGGTGTCCTGAGCAACAACTTTGAAGCAGCTGTTGGAAAATATGACAGAATAGACAGAGCTCTGATTGAAAACTTCCTAAAAGGTTTAAAGTACTTCCATACACCGTTAGGCATGATGCAGGCCATCTTCACAAAGAAAACAGATGAGGCGCTCACACTAATGATTAAATTTAGCTGAGAATTGGAGGCAAGACTAACATGTATTCTCAGAACGTTGGAAGTTAACTCTCAGATATGTTATCCAAATAATAAATATAATTTATGATGGATGCATGGGAGCCAGAGGACGCTACGTAAAACATTCTGACATAAAAGTGGGTTTTAGCATTGATCAAGTGAGATTACAGGATTGTGCTTGATACTGAAGATATCAGTTTCAAATGATGAATAATTATAAATGGGAAAGGCCATTTTTACCCAAATATAGTAACACCTCACTCCTGACATCTTCCCGCAGTGACGTCACGGTGCGGTAAGCCTAGCGCCATTCTCCTCGCGTTACAAGCTAAATCAATGGGAACTACTGGACACATCTGCAATCAACAACAATTCGAGAGGACTATAGTTAAGCTGACAATGCCCACGTGCATGGCAGTTGGATGCTGGAATACATCGGGTAAAAGTAAAAAAAAAAATTTGTTATTTCACCTTTCCGATTCATGATGATCCAACACGGACGGGTTCATCGTTGGATCGCCAACTTGAAGAGGGAGGATTTGCCATCGAACTTCTGGCCAGAGAAAAAACCCGTAATATGTAGCCAACATTTGGAAGAAGAATGTTTTCAAGATGACTTGGATAATAGCGCGTTGTGACAAACACCAGATACAGCACTGGGACTTGATCAACAGCCGATACCGCACCGTGACGTCACTAACCAGTAGGTGGCAGTAGTGTTCTTTGACAAACATGGATGCCTCCAGTAAGAGACATTCGAATGAAAATTACTCTTAAAGCACCCACCCAATTTGAAGTAATCCTCGCCTATTTTGCATACCCAAATGGAAAAGAAAATAACTGAAAGCCCAATTACATGTGTGATACATCACTTGAAAGCTAACACCTTGTAGTTTCTGAAAATATAAATGAAAATAGTGTGAGTAAAACACAGCCTAAGCTGCATCAGTTCAAACATGACTCAAAATAGTTATTTTTCATTCTCAAAAACAATAGGTCTTTTTTGAACAGAAGAAATAAAGAAATCCTTGAGAACAGGCATGTCTCATTTTATTACATTTGTTCTACATCATGTCAACCACACATTTCAGACCTCTGGCTACAACAATTCCAGAGCTGTGGGGCTTTGAACTTTTGGTGTCACTAGTGTCTCCAAATCTCTCCACATGTGCCAGATTGTGCCAAATCCTTTTTCTCAACTATTTCACCCATAGAATTGGAGCATGCTCTTGTTCTGATGCCAGTTTGTTTCAGCCTTTATCCAGTCTCAGGTAGAAGAGCTGGTTATATCACAGGTTATTTTCTTTACAATAGGGACACTTAGCAAGGTAGAGTGAATACACAAACATGAAGAGGGGAGGGGGACTTGCAGGAAAACTGAAATTCTCTGAGAGATCATTTATTGGACAGCATGTACAAATTTCAAATTTAAAGTTATTTTAGAAGTTTGATTTCTGAATATCTATGTATATATATATATATATATATATATATATATATATATATATATATATATATATATATATATATATATATGTGTGGCAACCTTTATATAACCAGGAAAAAGTCCCAATGAGATTTGAAACCTCTTTTTAAAAGGAGTCCTGGCCAAGAGGCAGCAAAGTTACATAATAAGCAAAGATACGTTAAATTAAATGACAGGTAGATTAAAAACAAAGTAAAACAATTACAGATAACTGAGGCTGCTTCAAATTCTTTCACTTTCAACTTAAAAGCATTTAAAGATAAAAACTCAGTCAACTTCTAGTTTCTTCTTCCCTGGCTCTTTGCAACAGCTGATCGTTGGATCTCAGAGGATAAGAAGCCATGTTTTTCTGTGTAACTAAGGTATGTTAATATGGAAGTTATGTCCCCTTGATAGCGGTTGCGCCTCAAAACTTCCCTACCGGTTCTTTTTCTGGGAGCAAGTTATTTACTACTCTTAACTCAAACTGGGTAAAACCATATAAAAAGGACTATAAAAACAGGAGTAAATAACTAACAGAGTTTATTCCAGATCCGGTCGTTACAGCACAGAGAAAATGCTTGGAGCTTGCACAGCTGTGGGCTCAAAAAACATCAGCGAGCGTCCGGCAAAGATTGAGCCCAAGGTAATCTCCTGCTTCTTATACCTCATGAGTCTATGTGTTGCATCAGGTGGATGCTTAGCTGTCCGTATCAGAAACTGACACGCCATCCATGCCCTGACCTGTATGCATCTTGCCTCTATGCCAAAGAATTACAGATAGCTCCCCTCTATCAGACCGGCTCTAAGATGTGCCCATATCCTGTGTATTTCTAAAGAAACGAAGGCTGTCCTGATTAGATGACCTCCATACACACAGTGACATCAACCATGTGAAGGAAGGCCTTCTACTCTGTCTAATCTGGCTAACATAATAACAATGCCCATGATGTATAAAGAATAAACCTAACAGGTACAAATATAAGAGGGCAGAAATCTAAGAAGGGCCTTGTAAATAAAAGTGTACCAATGACACTTCCTTCTAGTAGAGAGGGAAGGCCATCCCACCTGAGCGTACAGGTCACAGTGATGTCATGGCTCTACAGTTTGTAATAAGCCTTAATGAAGCATGGGAAACAGAGTCCAACATTTGAAGACATTAAGAAGTAGCATTCTTATAAAAAAGGTCACCATAATCTAAGACAGATAAAAATGTGGCAGAGACAAGGCATTTATTTAACACCTTTAGTTTCCATAGTGAACATGGTTTCCTATTTTGTCAGAATTTGTATTATGGCATCTTTAATATGTATGTTACCATACTAAAAAAATGCATAAAGTGTAATTCATTATTAGACCAATTGTCAGGCTGTGATAACAGCTGATTTACGTAGCTATTACAGAAGAGTTACAAATAAAATCCAACTGAAACATTTGGAAGGTCCTTCCCCAATCCCAACCAAAACATCCAACATGGCTGTTATGAACACATGAAGGAAGTAGCTGGAGTAATTATTTGTTCATTTGGTTTTCTGTTTACTTCTGTGCTATAATTAAGGTTGTATTGTATCAGACTGTAGTTGAACCTAAATGTGAGCATTGTACTAGAATACATCAGATGGATTCTTGCTGAATTTGAACATACCTGTATTTTAATTGGACCTGCTTGTCTTGTGATATTTCTTGGAATGACATGTTGTAATTAAATGCTAAATAAAACTAAACCAAAAGATAAGTATCCCATATCTGACTTACAAACTGAAGGGAGCAGAGCAGAAACAAGATCCCATTTATTTAGGCTATTCATAAACATTTAATAACTGTGCATCTTTACTAATATTTAGCATATAAAGCTGTTTTAAGTTCAATAAATGGTAACAGAGCTGGTTAAGCCGTTAGTAGTTATTATTGCCAAACTGACAGAGATTTCAGATTTTGTTACGTTGAGCAAAAATTGTCTACTAAGGTATAACTTTGGATAAATAATATCAACAAAATCTTTGATACAGGCTTCAAAAACCTGCTGGGAACAGAATTGTGACCTTTAACAATGCAAATAACTGATGACCAGATTATATCAAATACATTTGTTAAGCAACATATAAACACTATTTCCTTTGAGTAGAGGGCCTCGGGGATACTGATCAGGAAGAGATTGATGCAGATCCAGAAGAAAAAAACACACACAATAAGATATAGATTTTTTAAGCCATTTTATAAAGCAATTTAAATCTAACCTCAAGTGTATAAAAAAAATCCCTTCACTAAGTTCATGTTTTTACTAAACAAAGAGAAAGCTAAAATAAAAGTAGAGTTGTGTCTTACAGTAGGTCCAGCACAAATAAAATTGAAAACTCTAATGACTGCCTTGTTATTTTACAATAACCTCTTAGGAATCCATTTTTGCTCAGGCGTTCCCTCCAGTTCCAACAAACTTGATGCAAAAAAATAAAAATAAGGTTTTAAAAATGTCTGCAGTTGGCCTCTGTCGCTTTGCCATTATATTGCAAAAAAAGTCTAAGTTTATATTAAAAACTATATAAAGGGACTAGGGAAGCAAATGTGGTACAAATAAATGCTTTAAAATAAAATTTAAAGCATTTATTTGTAAATTCATTTATTTGTCCTGCAAACACAAAAAAATTACATTTGCAATCCAAAAAAAAAATAGGCTAGCAAAAACCAAAGTTTGACTTAAAAAAAGCAAAAAACACATGCAAAAAAAAACGTGCTACAATAAAGAGAGCAACAAAGAGCAAAATGCTGCAAACGCTTGCAAATACAAAAATGATGCTGATGCAAAAACGCATGCAAGGCAAAAATGCTGCAAATATGAGTTAAAACTCCAAGTAAAAAAAAGCTGCAAACTAGCTCTGCACAGTGGATGACCACTAGGGGGAGACAATCTTCTGCTCATATGTGATCAATCTCATAGAAAAAGTTAAAAACTGTCCTAAAGGGAGATTCAAAGTTTGAAAAATACCTTTTTCAAATGCAGGAAAAGGAGTTTGTGTTACATTTTATATTGTGAAAATTAAACCCACAGCAAAAAAATAAAATAAAATAAAATAAAGACCTTAATCCATTGATATTTGTGCTGTTTCTTGTCACAGTTGCCATCTGGAATCAAGACATCTGCATTTATCAGATCAGAAAAAAATATATTTTATTTAAGGAAGATCATACGATGCTGTATGGATGCCATATATGATTTCTGGTGTTAAATCTGATCTGTGAGTTAATCATTTTAAATTAATGAAAAAGTCGTTCATATTTTTGTATTTTATATTCAGCACCAGTTAAAGTTGAGGAGAAACTTGATACCCATTAAAGTTTTGATTTTAAAAATTATTCTCCTTCCTCCAGAAAGTCTGAAAAAAAAACAAGAGCATGAATTTAAATTTTTATTAAAAGAAATTACATTGTGAAAATAATTAACAGGTATTCTCAATAAAAAATCATCTGAATCCAACGGAAAAGTCAAATATTTTTACTGATTAAAAAAAATATATTTTGATCAAAGGCTCAAAACAAAGAGTAAAATATGTCGAGCCTTTTTCATGCAGTTGTGATGATACTGTGACTCAGCGTATTTCGCAAGATCATTATGAGATGCACAATTTAAACATGCATGTTTGCACTCACTACTTCCTGTAGTGGTGCTTTCTTTGCATGAACTACTGCATCAAAGTGCAGGAGTGTGGAGGCAGTCAGGCTGTAGCATGGCTGAGGTCTAACAGCAATAAAGCAGCGTTCAGATCACCTGAATCGTCGTCTCTGGTGTGTCTGATCCTCTCCATAGATGTTTAGGTCAGTTAAGCAGAGGAACACCACTATAACTGAACTGGCTTTGGCTCCTTTTGCAGAGTGGGTCAGTGCAAAGTCATGCTAAAATAAAATCAGCATCCTCACAAAGCTTTACAAAGAAAGGAAGCTTGAAGTGCCAGAAAATGAACTAGCGCCTTGTTTCTGGACGTCAGGAAACGCAGCAGGCCAACACCAGCAAAACAATTGCTTCATTTAAGGAGAGGACCTTGGACCATACAGCAACAGGCCGATTCTTTTTCTCCTTAGCCAAACTAAAACCTTTTTTGGGTCTGGAGTGACATGATATCACAGGGAGAGGATTACTTTAACAGTCCAATGCCTGGATCCACACTGCATGCATCTAATTTGACCATAAACACAGTGAATAATTGATTCACCTTAGGTTGCTAAACTGGCTAAAACAGACAAAAGCTAATAGATTAGTCTATAATAACTTAAAAATACACACCGTATATAAAGTTGCTTAAGGAGTTTTCAAAGGCACCAAAGAAAGTTCTAAAGTCACTGTTTGCAACCCTGGAATGTCATCTTGTTTTTTCTCCACCGAAAGCAGCGCAACTAGTTAGCTTCATATGCTAACCAGATTCCCAGCGATACACATTTTGTACATTTTAACATTTGATGATATTTAAATGTATTTAGGCAAAATGATACATAATTATATGCTAAATTAACATTTGTTAATAAGCCTAAAAGTGTGGCACCTTTTATTTTTGCTGTGGGGGTGCGCCACGATCAATTGCATGTGGCGGGAACCCCACATGATGACATCTGTGGACAATGCATAGGATTCCTCTACAGGGTTCTTGATGCGGCGATCTCCTTTTGAAGGCCCACAAAGTTCTTCCGATGGATTTGGTGTGATCATCCTCTTGTGACTGCAGGCTTGCCAGTCGCACTTTTTTCCCTTCCACTAAACTAGTTAGTAGTATTTCAGAATCCAGCAGAATGGGAAACTCCTGCTCACCCTCTATGGGTCAGTCACTAATCTTCCCCGACTTAAATATCATCTAATCTTTTTCATTTTCATTGTGTTTAAGCTTTGTTTCCCCTCATGTACAGCACTTTGGATTGTCGTACGACTGAAATTGCTATTTATATAACATATTAAAACCGTTATTGTTCTAATCTTCTGAAACAAAAATTGGGGTTTTCTTTCTCTGAAGGTCAAAATCATTGAATTTAAAAGACAAAAAATTTGAAATATTTCACTATGTTCAAAAAATATACTTTAACTTCTTATGATATTTGTATTTTTAGAGTTCTAAAGTTTCCTGAAGTATTTATTGGGAGAGCAGAACTAAACAGACCCGTTAGATTCAGATTATTTTTTTTTTTTATCTTAGGTGATCGTTCAGTCTTTGAAACCTCCTTTCCGTCACCCCATATATTTACACAGATTCTAGTCAGAACTCTGACTGTGCTGCTAAAAAAAAAACTATAACATTACTTTTATTCAGAAAAATTTGGCAGTAAAATGTAAAATTGTTAGAGGTATGAACAGAGATGGGAAGTAACGAAGTACAAATACTTCGTTACTGTACTCAAGTAGATTTTTCTGATATTTTTACTTTACTACTTATTTTTATGGTGACTTTTTACTTCTCCTTACATTTTTACACAAATATCTGTACTTTCTACTCCTTACATTTTAAAAAATTG